>NW_007578041.1:246575-247878 GCF_000690725.1 Stegastes partitus | reverse complement strand
TAGGAGTCTTGGTGGCCTCCTTCACTAGTCTCCTTCTTGCTCGGTCACTCAGTCTTTGAGGACGTCCTGCTCTAGTCAGATCTACTCATGTTCCATCTTCTTTCCATTTCCTAATGATGGCTTTACCTGGACTTCAAGAGATATTCAGTGGCTTAAATGTTGTATTCATTCCCTGACTTGTAGCCTCACTCCTTCACAGGCGTCTTGGTAATAAAAAGTACTTTTTATAGGAACTCTACTTTGAAAAATTAAAAACATAATTTTAATTTTTTCCTCACAGATATAGACACAAAAGAAAACTTTCTTCTGGCACTATATTGTCTTATAAGCCTTTTCGTCAAGTGGAACGCTGGAAGTCCCCTTAATGCCAACATCTCCCAACAAAAAAGACGATTTAACGAGCTTTTTTAAACACTAATTTCCTATATATTGTGCTCCTGGCTACAAACTAAACCGTGACATTTTTGGAATCCACTGAGCGAGCAGTTTCTGAGCCAGAAGAGCAGAATAATATCGTCACTAATGATGATGAGCCGATTCCAAGTTCTCTAGAAATAATTAGATTTATGTGTCGCTTTGGCTCCTTGTGTAAAGAATGCGACACCCTGAATCTGTGCCACCATCGTCTGTCACTCGCCTCCTAAAGTTCATTTAAAACCCATGCATCACAGTTAAGCGTAAAGATTACAGAGCCGTGTCAGTTTGTCCCCGTTCCAGTTTATTTAATGGACGTCTTTGTACAAACTGAATGCAGCTGTTTGCATCTGTACTTATTCGGTTTCCAGCTCTCGTCTCTGCCCTTTGCATCGCACCTGTTCATGCCACAGTTGCAGGCATCCAGGAAGACTAAAACCCTCCACTCCACTCTGCCGGCTTTCTCTCCAACCAGCCCGTTGATTACTGTCACCTGCTTCCTCAGGTGTAAATCGCACTTTAATTACTGTAGACGCCTGGAATTACAACCAGCAGCTGAGCCTTCCGTTAGTCGCCCGTTGCCACGATTTGCATGCAAAAAGTTGTGTGTAAATCCAATTAGAGGACGAATTAATTCCATGTAAATCTAATTAATAAAGCGGCAACCCTGCCGATGTTAAATTACCACGGCTCAGAAGCTTTGAGAGGAGCTGCGAAGACAACAGGAAGCAGAATGTTTGGCTCTTAAGGTCAACATGTACAGAGAGGCTTTAATCAGCCTTCACATGTGTTTAGAAACAATGGGGCTTTTTTTTTTTTAAATTCATGTTATTTAATTTTTATTGTTTTTTATTGTTTTTAAAGTGCATAAAGCCCGCTAACCCCGACG
>NW_007578041.1:243825-245667 GCF_000690725.1 Stegastes partitus | reverse complement strand
GCCTGACGTCATGCAGAATCTCGACTCGTTTACTGCTCGTGGGTGTTGCACGAACTTAACCGCGACATAACTTTTTGATTGCACCTGGTATTGAGTTAGCATCTCGATCTGCATGTAAAATTAGGCATCCTAACTACAGGCTGTGGATTTCATTCGATTGTTCCCATTAAAATGAAACTAGCTTGCTGGAACTGCAACTTGTTAATTGTGTTGTTCGTTTGTCTTTTGTCTCGCCATCATTTTGTATTAGTGAAAGTGGACTGATAGCTGTTTTTAGGGGAAGAAAAGGAAATAAATCACTCAGTTGCACATCAGCTTTACTTCTATTAATATTTAGTGGCTGAAATTCAAAGTCTTGGAGATTCTTGACGATCGGCTGCAGGATCTGAGCTGCAATAAGACGTGAAAAATGCTCTTTGGTATCAATCTGTTGGACTGAAATTTGCGTCTCTTGAATGCGTCGTGTGTTTCGTGTTTCTGACGGTCCTCCTGTTCATCCCCTCCAGGCTCTGCTTCCTAATTTTCTCTTCTCTATTTGCATATGCATCCTCCAATCTGCATATGCTGCTCTCAGGAGAGCACTGCGGCGCTTTCAGGGGATTGTGGGGTGAACTATGAATGGACCGCACAGACTTAATGCAGAGCAGCTCTTAGATAATCACCCGCCAAACCGATTATCTCGAGGAAAGGTGCGAAGATCAAACCATCCCAACGCACGCTTCCATTCAACCCACCGACCTGCCGACCAGTGCCGCAGCATTAGTCGATTACTGAGTTGGTCAGTGGGCAGGAAATTAATTTGAGAGTACGTTTGCTGTTTGCAGGGTTCAGTTTTATGACCCTCCTGTAGACGAACAGCTTTTTGAAGAAGCTCCGCTGCTTCGTTCGGTAAAAACAATCCTCAGAGACGCAGCTGTGCAGGAGACGGCTGTTACATAACTGCACCACAATGCAAATATAATTATGTGTTCATCTGTGATTCGAGGCTCTGGTTGTTGGTTTCTGTTCACCTGCACGACAGCTTTACCTGCTGGTGCCTTTTAACGCTGCGCAAGGATGCATTTTAGTCCAAAACAAGACTCTTCCTGCTAATTAAGATGCCAAAAACTGTGTTCTGCTTTTGCAAATTAGCTTCAGGTGCTGCGTGGAAACTGGAAGCAGCCTGCAGAGGAAAGTAAGAACTACTGAAACCTAGCGGTGTTTCTTTGCATTGTCTGCAAAAAGTACAATTCTTGAAGCTTGAAGTCTGCCGTTGTAGCAGAGTTAAACTAATGAAAAAACAGGAGGCTGTTTGTTTGCATGAGATCTTAGAGCACAAAAATGATGAAGGCCCTGCACTGACGCTGCTGCACAGGTTGTTACAGGAACAGCAACACTTGAATTCTTTGATAGTTGTACAAAACTTTACAATAGCAGCTTTAACAACAACTGGAAAAACTAACAGGATTAATGACGAGGGCCAGAACAAAAATAAACAACCGAAGAGCCGAAGAGAAAATCAGCTCACATGGATGCTGGTTGTTTAAATGAGGCGGCTCGTGCTCCTCTGACTGGCAGCGTCTCTTCAATTGTTCACAATGAGGAGAAAACATGCAGCTGTCCGGAGAAAAAAAAGAAAAAATCTCCTTCTCAGGCAGCCAATTATGTTGGTGGGAGTCTGGTTGGCAAGAAAATGGAGGAAAAGCTTGTCCTGACCTCCGTCTATTCTCGGTTGGTGGTCTGAGACATCACAAAAAAATCCTGAAAATCCCCGCAATGTGTCTTTTAATATTTCAATAATATATAATACCAAGATGCTGCCACCACCGTGCTTCACATCATGACGCTGCCACCACCGTGCTT
>NW_007578041.1:241258-243494 GCF_000690725.1 Stegastes partitus | reverse complement strand
GCTGCCACCACCGTGCTTTTGTCATGATCATCATCAGACATGCCGATATTCTCCAACTCTCAATTGCCTATTCCAATATCAACCGATACCGATATATGTTTGTTACTGCAGCCATGCTTGTTCACGTGCTTCACAATGCAGTTTGATGACATCCGTAATTGAAACCAACAATGAGCTGATAAGAAGAACTGTTTACTGTTCAACCTGGACTTTCTATTGCTTCTAACTTTCTGAACAATCATTTTACATGGAGTGACTGGATTCTGAGCACAGCCGCTGTTTTGTCTCTGAAGTGACTGTGGATTTGTCTTAATCAGCTGTGTTTCAGTCACTTTTTCATACTTGTTGATTACAGAATCAGAAAAAAATCTGAACGAGAAGAGTTTTTTTTGTGAAATCAGTTGTATTAAAATGCAATTTTTGTTAGAGGAGAGAGAAGCTAACAGAAGCTAACATCAGCTGAGTTCAGGTCAAACCGAAGCTTAACAGGAGACATGAGAACACAGTAATCCACCCAGTCCTTGTTTATTGGTTTAAATTAAAGCGCTGACCTGTGAGCATCCCATCAAAGCTAACATTAGCCACATTAGCTCCACAACACGCTAACTGTAAGGATGTGCTGACATAACAATGAAAGTAATTCACTTCAGCTCCTCAGATGCTGGCGGTGCGTGAAGACTCTTGTGTTCATTCTTGCAGCCGACAGCAGAGTTTTGAGACATTTTTTAATTTAGCAGAAGCAGCTGTAGAAGGTAAATAAAGCTGTTGGACTGTGAGGCAGCGTTCTGATTGGTTCACCTGAAAGCACTGAGGGAGGGGGTGGAGCTTAACAGAGTGAGCTGGATGACTATTGGTTAGTTAGCTGTCAGGTAGCACCGTCTTCAACATCCACAAAACACACAAAAATGTATTTTCACTGCACTGTACTGGATCTGTAAGAAAAGATGAGCAAACACTCAACTCTGGCGTTTTGTTTACTCGACTGTGATGTGTTCCATGTTCGCCGCCGTTAAACCCAACCAGAGCACCGTAAACTGTGTGTTTTTTGTAAGCAATCAATTCTACTTTTCGCACGCTCTGTGGGCCAATCATGTTACGTTTACAAATGAGCCACAAAGGAGGACAGATGAAGTGGAAAGTTTTGAAAAGATGCCATGAAAAAGACCTGGGAAGAAAAAAAAATCATTAACTGAATCACACTGCTGGTGAATAGAGGGTTTCTCAAAAAGCCTCTCAAAGCAGCAAGGCAGGAAATCAAATCCAGACATGAATAAACATTTTGAGGCCTTTACTGGAGCAATACGGCGAGCGTTCAATAACGGCTAATTTCATAACTTATTCAGGTAATAAGCTAAAAGGCTCCATGTCATGAAAGGTCTTAGATATTAGCGATATAATATGATTCATCGCTCTTAGTTATAATGTCATGTCATGCTTTGAGTCATGCAGTTCTCACATTACAACCGTGTTCTTTGTCGTGATGCTGCAGGAGCTTCTGGTTTCGCCTCAATTTGGCAGCTGTTCAGCCGAGCGGCTCACGAGAAGCCATTTATCCGTCGCGCCTTTTCTTCTGGCTTTCTCGCTTCCCCCATTCAGCGGCATCGCTCGCAACTCACGGGTTTATTCTGCGCGAGTGTCACGGCGGACCGACACCTCGGACCGCTGCCCGCCAGACACGAGGCCCGAATAATTGGGTCAGCAGAAATTAGGCTGAGTGGCCGAGAAGCGAGCCGGCGCCGGTTGACACGTGGTCGGAGCGGCCAGGTTTTTAAAGACGCTGTCGAGCCGAGCAATTTTCTCTCTGAGGGTCTTTTTAAAATCTCCGACTGGCAGGCAAAAATCTGGATACAATGGAAGCATCAAAAAGCTTCATTTCAGTCGAGAAAAAGTGGCAGCGAGGCTTTTGTGCTGATCTGAGTTTCTCGGTTCATGGTGTGATTCTGTAGCTTCTTCAGGCTCCCGTGACACCATCAGCTCGTGCTTTTGTAGCTCAGTAAGTCCAATGAGTGAACATTTCTTTGTCAAATTATGTTGGTGACACCCAAACTATCAAGATTAAAGAATTAGAAAGTTTTGTGAACAATGGGGTGTTGTTTCCACATTAGCCTGACTGACTGGACGTAGACGACGGGTATCAGCTAGCAGTTGGTCGCTCATTTCAGGCGCCTTTGTCCTCTCCTTAAGCTATCTGTATGTTAGCATCTGTAAAATCTACTTTACTGTGGAAAACAACAAC
>NW_007578041.1:212497-240288 GCF_000690725.1 Stegastes partitus | reverse complement strand
TACCGTTTTTTGGTTGTAGACCACCAAGCTGTTCTCTTCAGCTAGTTTTCCTGTCCGAGAGTCGGTTTCCTGAGCAAGTGAGGCATCTTGGCATTGCCTGACTCCTCTTGACTTCAGGCTAATTGAAAAATTAGCAAAGAGGTGGTGCATGAGTTGAGATCTCTGGCCACGCCCTTAATTATGCACAACTTCAGGCCTTTACACAATCTTAACAGCTGAGTTATCTGAAGGCTCTCCCTTTGTAGTCGTCACAAAAGGAAAAAAATAGCTATGCAGACCAAGACTGTTCTTGTACCAGACTGTAAACATGGTTATTTCTACTGTAAAGTTGGACACTTTAACATGAAGGTCTATGTGGATTGACTCGTTTTAGTAGGCAGCCTCAAGTGGACAATGGAGGAACTGCAGATTTCTGCTACAACGTAAAGAGCTGGTTGGAGACTAGATTCTGAGCCATCATTCAAACTGCATTGCTGAAAAATGTAGACTTTGAATGGACGTTGTTTATTCAAGAAAACAGTTTGGGGACAAGCGTCTAAAGTTTCCTGAATACATGTCAGTTACCACGTTAGCATAGGGACATTATTGACAGTATGCGAGTGGGAATTTTGGGAAAAAACAGCAGGTGGAAGTTGTTTTCTCCTTTATTACTAATAACATGCACAACTTAAAGCAATAATGAAGTTGAAACAGTTGAGTTTTATAGCAATTCTGTGACGGGTTGTGCTCCGTGACTGTGAGGGCGGATCCACAACGAAAAGGGAGACAGGGGGAAAAGGTTTAAGTTAAAGGTTTATTTACAGAGGGGGAAAATAATGGGGAATAACCAAGTGACGGGATCTGGTGCAGGGATGCCAGTCGTGGTGAGAGAGGAGTGGGGGTCTTCTGTGACGTGGTCCGTGACGGAGGGAAACCAGGGTGGTGCGCAGGGGTCCGGTGCTCAGGATTCGGTGCTCGTGGGTGGTTGCTCTCGTGAAGATTCTCCCGGTGAAGGTGCCCGTTGTCGTGAATTCCTGTGGTGCAAAAAGCTGGAGTGCCTGGAGGAGTGCTGAGTGCCGGAGCCGAGGAGGGACACAAGAGACAGGCAGAGAAAACATACGATAAGCTCGAGACTAGAGAAACATCGATAAATTCTAGGAATGCTCAGCGAAGTGTAGCAGCTAGCAGCCTGACTGTACCACAGGGTAGGTATCACAATCATCTGGCGCTGGGCTTTGTGAGACGCCAGTATTTGAACAGGGCACGGCTGATGAGCCGATGAGCCACAGCTGCCAGCGTGCGAGTGTCTTTCCTGATCGACTCCGCCAGCCTGCAGAGAACAGAGACACACCCACCAAAACACAGAGACAGACAAAATCCCAAAACACCACAAATACTTCACAGCCCTCACAAATTCCCCACCTACATAATCGTTATGAACGGGATATTTAGCAGTAGAGACCAAAACTGTTGCTGTAAACATGTTTATTCCTGCTGTAAAGTTGGACATTTTAACATGGAGGTCTATGGGGGTTTACTCGTTTTTGTAGGTAGTCTCAAGTGGCCATTAGAGGAACTGCAGCCAGAGAAAATTGGACTTTAAATGGAGATTGTTTTGCAAAAAAAAAAAAAGTTTGTAGAAAAGCCGCTGAAGTTTACTGGATAGACCGTTAGAGTATACGAGTTTTGGAAGTAGCTGGAAGTTGTGAGCTGTTGTGAGATGTTTTGTCAGGACGATGAGCGGCCCAACGGCCAGTTTCTGCTCTTATTGCCGATGACATGCACAGAATCAACCCAAAACTAAGCTGTAGTCAGATTTAACAGATTTTTTCCCCCTCGTGCTCATTTAGTCGACAGAAAAGTGAAATGTTACAAAAGGCTCTAATGAAAAACCTTCACCTGACACTTTCACTTCGGCTGATTGATTCGTTGCTTTTTTTGTTGCGCTGTTTAGACACATTAACTTCTGTAACGCATGTCGAGCCAACGAGAGGAAACTGTCACTGCTGCTGCTGATGGAAGCTGATGGTTAATGAAATGCAGGTCCATCACATCATCAGCTCTGGCAGGTTCTCGTCTTGATTCGAGGAAACATCGGACTCGCTGTTCTTTTCAGGAGTCGAGGAAGGAAAAACCCACCAGTGATAGCTTTTCAATTAGTTTTTGTCAACGCGCTCTCATCGTGACAAAGTTAATTTAATTTAAAGTGCTAATCTTTCAGGTCGTGCCTCCAGGTAGCCGCCGAGATCTGAAATGATTGATGTGGCATCTCGGTTCCTCCTCGTAGCTCAGAGCAGACGGTCGCTTCAGTCAGAGGAGGACGTTCAGGATGTTGTTGGTCGGTGGACGGAGGTCCTCCAACTCAAAGGTCCACTGAGCTCACCGTCTATTGAGAGCGTTAACATTTAACTAAGAATAACACTTAAACAGCCAGTTGGACGGCTGGCTGCTGCCTGGCAGGGATTTCTGTCATTCCCAATGTAATTAGTGTGTAAGAGGAGCCAGGAGAGCTGCTGGCGCCAGACTGGATAATACTGGGGGAGGTGCAGCAGCTCTGATGGATAATTTAACACGGATCTCCACCAGTCAGACACACTTTGCAGTACCTGAGTGCACCGAAGACAGAAAGTGACATGTGAAGGTTCTCAGGTGAAAATGTTCTGACAGACTGACAGATTTCCATAATAATAAAAAACCCTTTTTTTCCCTGGTTGTTGTAGAAAACGGCTTTATCTCCAGTGATTAATGTGCAGCGCTCTGAGGGGAACGAAACACTGACAATTATTATTCATAGGATTCATATGAAATGATGAGTTTCCTGATAAGCCGCCTGTTGTTCATTTCTGTGTGTTTTCCTGCAGATAATTTTCCGCAAGATCAGCGAGGTGAAGAAGGAGGAAGAGGAGCGCCAGCGGGCCAAGAACGAGGTGCAGCTCACCATCCCGCAGGACCATCCGGTCAGGAAGCTCTTCCAGAAGTTCAAGCAGCAGAAGGAGCTCCGCAACCAGGGCGCTGCTGCCGCCTCACAGCCGGACCTGGAAAAGAACCAGCTGCAGGTGGAGCAGCACCAGCAGCACCTGCACCCCCACAGCCTGCAGCTGGGCCACTCCAGCCTGCAGCACTCGCTGCCGCTCAGCCTGCAGCGGCCGCACACCTCCCTGCAGAACGGAGCTCCGCCCAGCAGCAGCGTGCTCACCGTGTCGCAGGTCACGCCCATGCAGAGCTCGCTGGCCTACAGCCATCCCAGCGAGCCGCCCGCCAAGCAGAACAACTGTGACATCATGGAGCTGCAGCCCAGTTCTACTGGCGGCGTCGGTGAGCAAACTGTCAGGCTCAAAGTCAGCACCAGTCCTGCTCTGGGGAAGCCGGCCGCCAAGGCCAGCGGCTGGATGAGGCTGAAAAACAACATGGCTCCGACGGAGGCCCGGAAGGAGGGTCTGAACAACAGCGTGAAGGCCGTCTCCGTGGAGATGCTCTCTCAGGATGGTAAAGGTCAGGAGGCCGGGGGCGGCGGCGACGCCGAGGAGGGCGGCAGCAACAACCCGCTCCGCAAGACGGACTCCTGCGACAGCGGCATCACCAAGAGCGAGCTGAGGATCGACCGGGCCGGCGAGGCCAGGACCCCCGCCGCCGTCACCCCCCTCCTCCACAGCCCCCTCCCCGGGGGAGCCGGGTCGCCTCACCCGTTCTGCCCGATACCGGAGCAGGCCCTGCAGGCGGCACTGCATGAGACCCGGCTGGAACTCCGGGGTGACATCCAGACTCTGGGAGGCCGGCTGGGCGCCCTGGAGAGTCAGGTGGCCGAAATTATCAAACTGCTGTCGGAGAAGCGGCGGCCGTCCACGGGGGCGCCGCCCGCCTCCACCACGCCCAAAACCAAAATCCAACGTCAGGACATCTTCACCGTCTCCAGGCCTGTTTCCCCCGACTCAGAGCGGGACGACGGGCTTTGAAGAGAGCTGAGCCAGGGGCGTGGAGACTTTCCCGGAGCAGCAGCGACACCTTATCCAGCCGCTGGATCCGGCCGCGCCGCTGGTCGACCCAGTTCTCCAAACTCTTTAACGTTTGCACACTGATTCAGCCTCCAGGTCATGGGAGAGTTCAGGCTCCTCGGCGACCTGGAGCCGGTTTTTTGATTGTACATACCTCTCTATGCATGTCCAGCTGGATTCTGGCCTGCCAAAGAAACAACAACTGACCGTACTTATTGCCTGTATATTATGCAGTTGACTGCATGCAGATCGAATTTAAAGAGACGTTTTATTGAGCTACACTGTACATATGAATATTTTTCATTGATAATTTACTATGTGGACATTCAGGGTTTGCATACTGGTAGCACTATAAACATTGAATAACAAAAAGGGTTTACTGGCAAAGGGACCGTGCATGGATTATTTATTAGTAGAGAAAGGGACAGAGTTTCTTCTTTCGTTTCTTTGCCTGTGAGATGAAGTTTGTTCTCACGTCGCCCTCTATGAACACAGATTCCCTTAAAGCAGGGAGGGATTTTTTCTGGTATGTTTTTATATTAATTCCTGACTTTTGCTTCTTATGATAATTTCTATTTTTGATTACGGAAACGTCCTTAAGTTCTGATGTCTGGTGAACCCTTAATTCGTTCTCCTCGTGTCTATGCATCGCTCGGGTACGCCGCTAGAATATTCTACCTTGGTGAATGAAGGTTTTCTTTGTGGTTTTTTTTTCTTCTTCTTTTTGTTCCATTCCTTTGCATGAATCAGGGATGGCAGAACGCACTTTGGGTAAAGCCGGGATGACAGAAGGCTTTGGGGAAATAACACGGAGTTTAGTTCACATAAAAGTCCACTCAGCGCAGCGACATGTAATCCAACACGGCGGTCTTAACCAGCGAGCGTCTCCCTGCAGCTCCGAATTCCATTAACAGCTTCGCCGCAAAGAGCTCAAGTAATAAAAAATGGAATACTCGACTTTTTATGATGTCGGTTTTCTAGATCTGCATGCAGAAGGAGTAGTTTTATGCTCCGCCGTGCTTACCAGAGCTGACACACATCGTGCACAGCATGGCGGCGTCTCTCGCTGCGAAGCCCGAAGGCCCGCCGAGACCTTTTCCTCACAGGAGGCAAGTCGGTCGTCAGGAGTCGAGGGGTTTTTGTTTTTTCAGGTCCTGTGAGATTCAGCCGCCGTCCTTCCTCCCTGCAGCCCCCCCGACTTGCACAAAGCATCGCGTTTAATAGGAGTAAGGACACGGATGCACGGTAGCCATCGGAGAAGCTTAGTTTGGTCAATCGATTCCCGCTTCGTTGCATCAAACGGCGTGAAGCGAACGGACGGGTTGCAGAAAATAGGCTCAGAAAAGTCAGCAATCAAACCGAGGACGATGTGATTCATGGACTCCTGAATGCAAGGTTCGTCCGTCTCAGCTGCTTTTGATTGGCTTCGACGCCAAAACCGAAAGCGTTGGTGCAAAAAACACATTTTAAAGAGGACAAAACATGGAAAAGACCATGTATTTTGCACATCAAGCTCAGGATCAGAGTGCACAAAGACAACAGAGAGACAGTGGACACAACAGGAAGTTTTAGATGTAAAGGTCCTTTTCAACAAATTAAAGAAAGTCTCTTATGTCGTCCTGCTAAAACTGGGACACCAGAACTTTCTATCACTTTCAACATTCTCTCTAAGGATCATATGACATGAAAGTATCAGGTCTCCTGGTTTTAGTCCAGTTCTATGTTTCACAGAGAGAAGCTAACAGATGTAAAAAGCAGCTGAGTTTAGGTTTAGCTTGTCCTTGTTCATTGGTTTAAATCAAAGTTTCCACAGAGCTCTGACCTGTGGACGGACCATTGAAGCTAACGTTAGCCACATTAGCCACACAACACGCTAACACTAAGGGTTTTCTTATTGTTGTGGTGACGTTATCGTCGATAACAACGTTAATCCTCTGGGTGTTCAGCTCCTCAGATGCTGGGAGTGCATGAAGACCCTCGTGTTCACTCCTACAACAGAACATTTGGTGAGTTTTGTTCATGGGCCTATACAGACCTCACATCTAGCTAGCGAATAGTAGCTCACGTTCTTAGTTGACTTGTAAACCTGGGAGGCTAGTAGCTTAGTGTCATCATATGTTAGCAGCTTTTACTTTACAGCTACAAGTTTCTAACAACCCCTAAAGACAATAAAATGGATTTTCACCACCTTTAAGAAGTGGCGGTAGAGTTTGTCAGAAGGGTGGACACCTTTGGAATAGCTTCCCATTACTTTTACAGCATCCCTGCAGGGTTTCCGCGCCGACCACATTCGCTCATAATCATTATTTTTGAATTAAACTGGTAGGTTTGCACGTCATGTAAGCCGTCAAAAATCTCTAATTATGATCGAAGCATCACGATTATTATTTCAATGTTCTTGTGTAGTCTGATCTTGACGGGTGGCTGTGCATGAAACAGAATAATTGAGGTGTGAAAATAGCAGCAGTTTTGTGAATTTATTCTTGGAGAGAGATATCAACAAAAAACAGAACATTAGTGTCGTTTCCGCCGAACCGCCGCTTAAACAGCTATTTTCCGTCGTGATGTTTCCCTCTCTGCCGTCAACAGACTGGAAGTTGATGAGATTCGCTAACTTTGTGATGCTAATGTGCATAAAATCGCTGTCACACTATGCTAATCTGGCGTTTGGAACGAGCTCCGTTTTAATGGCCTCTGTTGTGCAAATGACGGCGTCTTGTGTCTGCTGTCAGCCTGTTTTCTGCAACAACCTGCTTCGCGTTCGGTGGAGTTTTCGGCCGTCGTCCTCTCTGCTGCTGGCCGCTGAGCAGATCCCCTGCAGCCGTCGGGGGTAAGTGCCTTGCTCAGGGGCGACTCAGCAGCAATGTCAGGCAGTTTGTTTTTTTTCGCCCCGGGGACTGACGCGGTGACGAGGTTTGAAGATGGCTACCGCTGCAGCCGTGCAGAGCAACACGCTTCATATCTTACAGACGTCACTTATACTGAATATCATGCAAAGCTATGCAACAATTCTCACTATTTAAAGGAGGCTGTTTGTGGTTTCATAGCGACGGTAGACAGGCCGGGATTAGACTAATTACTGCAACTATATCTATCTGAAGGGGCGTTTAGCTATATCAGTTATTATCCAACCAAACGAGTGAAGAATCTTCCTCCAGAATCCTCTTAATCTAACGATTTTTCGAGTAAGAACAGCAGCTCTCTAAAGCTAATTCCTGTTAGCGTGCTAGCGGGCTAATCGTGTCAAAGGTAAATGCCACATATCAGTGTGTTCGAAGCTAACGTGCTAATTGTATGAAGCTAATTTTGAGGTGTCGAATCTGAAGCAGCGTGTTGAAGCCGCACCGAGAGCAGAAACATGAAACGATTGTTGTCGTCAAGAAAATACGAATAATTCCTAACAAACGTTTCTTGTTATAATGTGATTCATCTGAATGTTACAATAACGTGAAAATTTCTCTTTATTGTGTGACAATATCTCAATATTGTATTTTTTTACACCGTGAAAATATCTTACAAAAATATTTTATTATAGCATATTTCATTATAATGCCAATAGTTTGTTATTGTGTAAAAATATATCATTTTAAAGCTCTCATAATAACAAAATATTTCAATACATAATGGGAAATTATTAAAGAAAACCATGACAATATCTTATTATAACATAAAGTTATCTCGTTATTACAAGACAATATTTTATTATGACCTGAAAATATCTCAGAATGTGAAAATATCCCGATATAACATGAGAACACTTGGTTGTGATGCAAAAATATCTTGGAAATATTGAGCTAGGACTTGAAAACATGTCGTTATGTTAACATATCTCGCTATGACCAGAAGAATTCTTCTTGTAACGTGAAAAATCCCCGTTGTAATGATAAATTATCTGAATATAACACGGAAATATTTCGTTATGACGTCAAAATTTTGTTGTGACATAAGAGGTCTTGTTATAACGTGAACATATCTCGTTATAACAACCTGTTCCTGTTATAATTTGATATTAATCCATTTTTCTAGTTCTGGTGTGACTCCAATACGCTGTTTGTCACTTTGGGCCCAACTCAATAAGTTCAAACTCAACAAAAAACTAGAAGAAAACCACTTCAACATTTATATCCTATCGTGTTTGGGAAGAGTTCTGCTGGGTTTGCTGGTCTCTTCTGCCAAACTTATGGACCAACGTGCTACTTTTAGAGTTTTCTGACTATGTTTGGATGGATTTGATTCACACTCGAGTCCCTCCTGGATTCATATATATGTGATGAGTTTAGGTATATTTTGGATCCCTGATGTATTCGGTCGAAAAAGTTTCTCCCGTAAAGACTGATTTTAATCGTCCTGCTACACTAAAAGTTGTCCAGGTCGACTCAGTTTAAGAGGAAAACCCATGTCTTGTTATCTGGTGGAGGGGTTTTTATTTTCCCACAGATGTTATTCTATCACACCGAAGTACAAGTTTACAGTTTGTTTTGTTTTTGCCTACTTTCGGGCACACAGGTTGAAATCTGCCCTAGAAACAGACCAGAATGCATTGCAGCTTGTGGTGTTACAGACCTTCGCTCTCATTTGGCCGCCGAGACTCGATCCTCCGGAGACGTTAAAAGCTTTCTAGGAAACCAGGAAATCACTTAGCGACACAGCTGGAGGGAGCAGCAGGAATATAAATGACTAGACATCTCCCAGAATGCACCGAGCATCGCAGATTTAGTGCATCGTTGTGAATCTATTCCCCCTGCAGAGTCTCTGTAGATGTCTCTGTTGTTACTATCATATCTGACGAAGGAGCTGAAGCCACAATTCAAGGTGAGAAATGGAAGAAGAGCTGTTCTGGGTCTCTTCAAACTTTCTCTGAAGTTGTGGGAAACTTCAGAACTTAATTTTCTACTTACAGAGCCAGAGTAGAAATCCTTAAAGACACCAACGTTTCATTTAGATTCCCTTTTCAGACGCTGGTCTGTTAATCTTCTACAAACATGACTGAGATCACAGTTGTGTTGGAGGCATTTCGAACCAGGGTTTTCCCTTTTTCACGAAGAAACACTCGAAATACACGCTGGAGAAATGTACGAAAAATTAAGTTTCAACAATAGATTCAGCTTTAAAGCTTTTAGCTCGATTAGCTCGATGCAAACATGGCTGTCTAAAGTTGCAAAAGGCAACAATCTTTAGAATAAAGGTCCATCAATGACGCAAAGAACAAAAAAAATGTGTTTAGAATGTAGCATTTCCCCAAAGTTCACCTAGAACCTCCCAGAAGACTCTCGTTTAATTCTAAATCAGCCAAACGACTCGACAAAACATTTGCCAAAATGTCCGCACGGAGTGACGACGTCTGTTTTTAATCGCAAACAGTCGGTTCCTTAGAACAGCAGGAAGCTTCGGGTTATAATTTCTCTGTTTATACTGAAACACTGATCAGCCACAACATTAAAACTTGTTTTGGTTGCTTGTATTTACGATCTCTTTCTTTCTCGTGACCAGAACCCAAAACTGTTAAGACTAGCCGATGGCATCAGAGTGTCTACGACATGCAACAGCAGGTCTGGTGATGTACCGAGCTGACGTCAAAGAATCGGATCGGGGCCACTAATAGAATTTTTTTAATCTACCAGCACTGACTCTTTGCTACGTCTGATTCTTTATTTACATCTGCTGTGTCTAAAAGGGAGCTTCTAATTTGCATCAAACACAACAACTCTGGTCAGAGGTCACGACTCGTCACGGAAGTCTTTGTGCCCCTTTGATTAACAGCAAGCTTCCTGTACACCTACAGAACATGAAGGAACCACTTGCAGATCTATTCAAGCATAAGTTTAATGTACCTGAAGTGTTTACTATCTAGAAACATGGTACTAGATTTGGACTCTCTATTGGCAGATACTAAATACAAAGGGACTTGGATTGGACTAGGGGGAGAAAAAAAAAGAACTTGAAAAACTCGGGACATCTATCGTTAACACCTACCGAAAGGGGTCCATAGAAGGACAAGTGATGAACCGGTAAAACTGTCATGCCCGTTCAAGGTTTATTGATTGGCTTTCCATTACAGGACCTTGCAGAACTTTGACAGTTCTACCATTCTGCTTCCATTCTGGTGTAGGATCAGACAAGTCCGACTCGTCACAGAAGTCTTTGTGTCCCTTGAGTTACAGCAAGCTTCCTGAACACCTACAGAACATTAAGGAACCACTTGCAGAGCTGTTCAAGCATAAAATTAGACTGATTTTAATAAGTTTAATGTGCCCAAAGTGTTTATTATCTAGAAATGTGGTACTGGATTCAGACTCTCTATTGGCAGATACTAAATACTAAGGGACTTGGACTGGACTAGGAGGAGAAAAAAACCTTGTAAACTCAGGACATCCCTCGTTACCACCTACCGAAAGTGGTCCAAAGGAGGACAACCGATGAACCATTAAAACCGTCATGCCCGTCCAGGGTGCATTGGTTGGCTTTCCATTACAGGACCTTGCAGAACTTTGATGGTACGCCTGGATCAGACAGGTCCGTCCGCGAGTCCACAGTTTTTTATGTTAGCCTGGCAAATTTTACGTTGCTGTTGCCAATGTTTGGGAGTAGAAAACGAGGCTACTTGACGAGAACATCGACAGGACAGAAATCATACCGCCTGTTGTCCTTTAACCAGCTACCATGAAGGGGCAAAGCACTTTTCGTAGAGAAGGTCCATTTATCTACCAGAATGAATGAAAGAGGTTTTATGGGGATAGGTCCTGCAGTCAGAACCTTAACGAAATTGTCCACAAGTTCCTGCCATGGAAAACAGCCATTTTGGGAACTATGTGTACTCCTTCACGGCATCCCGGAAGGCCTCTTTTAGCAGAATAATGCTTCCTGAAATGGATTGAGGAACATGACCACGAGTTCGAGGTGTTGACTGAGCTTCCAAATTCCCCAGATCATCTACAGGATGTTCTGGAAAACCAGTTCGATCCACAGAGGCTCCACTTCACAACTACTATCAGCTTCTCCGGTCTTAAAACCACAGGACTCCATTAGAGACCTGAGGTATGATAGAACTTTCTTGGGTGGTTTTAATGTTGTGGCTCATAGGTGCAGGTCAAACTTTTCATGAAAGATAAACAGCTGTGATGGCAGAATCCACATCAGCTCTAAAAATGGTCACACTTGCTCAGGATTTATCGGATCATCTTGTCGTTTGGCACAAGAACACCTCCCGCAAACCAATTATTTTTTTTCCGTCGTCCTGCATCCAGAGTGTGTTAAAGTCGGTTACAGTTTCCTGAAATAATTCCAGCGTGTTCAGCTTCTGGTCCTAAAAACTTTTAGTGCAGCAGCGAGTCGGAATCACTCAGTCAGGTTGGAAACAGGTAGAATTTAGGATTTGCAATAGCGAGCTGTGAAAGTGTTCCGTCAGCAGTAGGGGATGAGGTACAGGACGGCGGATTCACCCGAAGCCTGTCAGCTCGTCTTTGTTAAATGAGGCAGCGAAGGGCAGCTCCTCCTGTGATCTAAAACACCGACTCACCTTTCAGCACAGGATTCTTTGCCACTTGAATGTACAACAAACCTCCTGCCGCTCCTCAGCTTTTTCACTGGGAGCGGGGATGGTTCTTTTCTTATTTCCCCTTTTTTGAAGAGCACTTTCCCCTCTTACTTTCACTCTCAGCCTTGAAGCCTGTAGGAGGTCTTTCTCTTTGAAAACGCCTCCTTCCTCTTCCAGCATCTTGTTTTTTCCTCCACCGTCGCCCTCTGATCCTCCATCTCCTCCCTTTGATCTCCTCAGCATGCCGACGACGTCCGGTCCGTCCGTCTGCGTCCGGCCGACCGACGGACGACGCCGATCCTCCCGCGAAGGGCCTCGTTTATTGAAATCATCCATGATTCGATTTGAGCGTATTCCATCTAAAAGAAATGGGAGTCATTCCCCGGATGGTGATAGAATCCTTTATTGCTTCACTTGGGGATTAATCTTTCATCAATCCTGAGGATGATTTGAATAAACGAGGCCCTTCAGGAAGGTCTTCCTCTCTCGTTTTCTTTCTCTCTGCTGGAATGTTATCGGTCTGTGCTGTATGTTGGAGGCAGCACCGGGATCCCACACTGACTCATGTATTGTTTTACAGTTGCACACCTGAACTGTAGTGTCAGAATAATAAACATCCGTCTGGGATACTCTCACTGGGCTTTCGGTCTCTTTTCTCTCCTCACAAAGGGGCACTGCATGGGTAATTGATAACCTTTATTGATCTGTATTGACAGCCAGCAGCAGGAGCTTCTTTACAACCTCCTCGTCCTTTTGGAAACACGGTGGCTCGTAAGTAGAATCAACATGGAGAGTCGAGTGTTTACAGACGAGATGAACCAATCTGGTGGTAAAGGTGGCCGAAGAACTACGTTTATAAATGGTGAGGTTCAACAACAAAACAAAAAATGTTGAAAATGACAGCAAATGTCTGTTAAAAGTACAAATATTATAGCTTTTAGCTCAGTTTTGACCTATCTTTTTTTTCTCCAATTAACACTTTGTAATTTGACACAATGAAAAATCCAGTAAAATAACAAAAAAAAGGTTAAAAAAAAAAAAAAAAATGTCAATCTAAATATCTCTAAATTATTTTTTAAATTAATTTTACAGCCAAACGTGGAAAAATTTAATCTGCTAGAAAAAAATGTTTGAGCGCTGTAACGTTTTAATAATTACCACTTTGTAATTTGAAAGAATGAAACATCAAAATAAAAAAAGGTTAAAAAAAAAAAAAAAAATGTCAATCTAAATATCTCTAAATTATTTTTTAAATTAATTTTACAGCCAAACGTGGAAAAATTTAATCTGCTAGAAAAAAATGTTTGAGCGCTGTAACGTTTTAACTGTAGAAACTGTGAAAATAGCAGCAAATGTCTGTTAAAAATTTTTAAAAATAGCTTTTAGATAAGTTTTGACCACTTTATTTTATTTAATTATACTTATTTTTCCCAGTTAACACTTTGTTACTTATTTACTTTAATTTGACAAAAATCAAAAATCCAGCAAAATAATAGAAAAAAAGATTTAAAAATGATAATATACATAATATTTATTTAAAATAATGACAAATATCTATATATCTCTAATTTAATATTTTACTTAATTTTACAGCCAAACATCGTGAAAAGTTTGAATCTGCTAGAAAAAAAAAATGTTTGAGCGCTGTAACGATCAAAAACTAGAAATTGGGAAAATATCTGTAAAATAATTATATTTTTTAGCTGATTTAAATCCAGTAAAATTGTGTAATTTTGATGGTCACATATTGTGAAGAACAAATTACTGTTTGTAAAAATACACAATTATGATGTGGACATTATTTACAGATTTTACCTGTTTTAGTCACAGTTAACATTTTTTCTGTGATTTTAATGCATATTTTTTTGTAATTTAACGAACCTGTAAAACAACACTGACCATTTTTAATTCTTAATATATTTTTTTTTCTTTCAAATAATACCAGATATCTGTAAATCAATTTTAAATTAAATGTTTACCATCATTCTAAAAATCTGGTATGTTGAAAAATTAGTAAAAATAGCGAAAAAATAGCAGCAAAAATATTAACAAATTTAAAAAAAGAGAAAAGGCTACTAAAATAATGATGTTTTTAACTGTAATAAATGCAGTAAAGCAGCGTAATATGATGCTCAGACTCTCAAAGAACACATTTGTTTTAGTAAAAGTAAAGATTTTTGATGTGACTGTTATTATTTTTTTCGTTGCAGTTAAACTAATTAATATGATTTTACTAGTTTCAACAAAACAGAGAAAATCTGCAACAAAACAGTAAATCATTAAAAAAAAATACAGGTCAAAAGTGTTGCTAATTTTTTTGTTTGTTTTCATAGTTTTCTGAAAAATAGGTTTACCTGTATCTTATAGTATAAAACTAATTCCTGAACACCTTAAAAGTCGCCGTGTATTTATCACTGATCACTTAACCGAACCAAAGAAAATGTCTAACGAGTTCACCAGTTAAACATGTTCCTGCTCCATTTCATTTATTCTTTAATACCGCGAGTGAACAGTGAACACCGCTACAGTTCGTGTTCGGTTAGAATTAAGCACTAAAATTCTTGTCACACAGATTAGATTAAAATAGGGTTTACGTGGACCTCTGGAGTTTTCAGATTCAATTCAGCTCAAAGAAAAATTAAAAATGCGTTCAGTGTATTTAAATCCTTCACAAAACATTTGCAAAATAGTTTTGTAAAGTCCAGTATCTTGTAGAGTTGGACCCAAGAAGTCATTTTGCTGTTTTAAACACTTTCACTCTTGCAGTGCCATAAAAACTTCTGTCATATTTACACCAAGCGTCCACGATAACTCTGGAGTTTTAGGAGCTCAGAAACTGAGGTTTGTGGCCCCTTATGAAGCAGCTGTTTCCATATTTTGCAGTTTACAGTTTTAATTAATTGCCGTCACTCTGTAGAAATCTGTTTCCACTTTGACATGAAAGAGTCTTTCTTCAGAAACTCTACAGTTAATGTAAAAACAGACACTGATGACAAGAAGTTGAGCTTCTTTGCTTATTTCTAAACTTAAATAATTGGATTTCCCCCCTTTTTTTATCACACTAACAGCTCTGTCAGAAGGCACATATTGATTTTGGAAAGTTTCCATCGCAGCTCAGCCTCCGTCGACACCTTCGCTGACGTTCATTGTTCTTCCTTTTTCTATTTCTTTCTGTGAGCAGAATTCATATTTCAGGCTTGTGGCAGCAGCTTTCTAAGAGGATCAGTGTAATATGAAATCTTCTTTAGTCCCAGTTTAACACCACAGAATCTCATTATGCTGCTGTCACAGTTTGGAGGCCTGCGCTCACTTCCAGTGATGAAGTCGCTGATGTGATCGGTGCTATTTGCAAAGGTTAAAGCCTTGTGGTGGGTTTTTTTTGCATTTGTTTTACTGCCTCTCCATCCGTTAATCTGTCCAGCTAATCCGAGCAGAAACTCCCGAATCTCTGCTTCCAATTACCGGCGGGGAGCAGAATTATGACGGTTAGCTTCCTGTGGATGTGGAGCCAAAGGAAACGCCGAGCAGCCTGTCAGGACTCTGGTCGACTCACCTGCAGCTTCACCTGGAGACACCAAGCCTCCACCCAACCTCCCAACGGAGCTTCGACTCGCTGCCAAGTCTGAGCTCACGCTTGTTCCCATTCGCGTCTCCTCACCGCTCCTGAGAATAGACACTCCTTCAGCCAAACTGACAGCCGTCGCCTACTGTCTGTCCAAGAACTCCTCGTTTTAAAGGCTTGTTCCACCCAATTAACACTTTCTAATAAGTTGCGGTTTTAACGGCTTGTTCCAACTAAAATACTACTTTCTGTCGAAATACTTATAGTTTTAAATGTTTATTCCACCCAATGTATTCTTTCTAACAAATAAGTTATGGGTTGTAAAGCTTTGTCCCACCCAAAACACTACTTCCTGTCTCACTACGTATTGTTTTAAAGGTTTATTCTTCACAGTTAATGCTACCGAACAAATGAGTTTTTGTTTTAAAGGTTTGTTACAACTGAAATACTACTATATGTCCAAGTACTTACGTTTTTAAAGGTTTATTCTACCCAAATTACTACTTTCTACCAGTTACTTTCATTTTAAATGCTTGTTCCCTTTAAAATACTACTTTATGTCCAAATACTTATAGTTGTAAAGGTTCGTTCCACCCAAAATACTACTTTGTGTGCAAGTACTTGTAGATGTAAACATGACTTACATCTTAAATACTGCCTTCTGTACAAGTAATTATCATTTTTGGTTCCACCCAAACCACTACTTTCTGCCCAAGCACTTCTAGTTTAAAAGGTTTCATTCCACCCATAACTACATAAAGTTCCTATTTCTCGCTGCCAAGTCTTAGCACATGCTTATTCCCATTAGTGTCTCCGCACTGCAGCTGAAAATAGAAACTCTTTTGCCCAAACTGACAGCCGTTCGCTCAGATTCCCCTGGAAAACAACTAATTGCTGCCGGTGGAAGCGTGAGAAGCTTCCTTTCACTGTTTACGCCTTTTCAGCTGCTGCAGTTTGAAGTCACGCTTGAAGCTCATTTACTCCAGAACTGTGTCTCTTTAGTGTCAATCATGAAGTGTTAACGTGTTTTACTGTGTCTTCATGGGGAGGAGCAGCTCTGGAGGGACTTTCACTCAGGATTTATATCATTGTTATGTGTCTGCAGGTCAAGGACCCTTGACTGCTAACATTCATGACTTATGGTGTTAAAGGCCGGTTCCATCGAAAATACTACTTAAAGGTTCGTGGCACTGAAAACAGTAGTTTCTGTCCAAGAACCCATCGATTTAAAGGTTTGTTCCATCCAAGTTATGACTTACTTTTTGAGTGCTTTTAGCTTTAAAGGTTTGGTCCACACAATTCATGCGTTCTAACAAAGGAGTTACAGGTTTAAAGGTCTGTTTCTTCTAAAATACTATTTTCTGTGTAAGTACTTAAAATTGTAAATGTTTGTTCCAACCAATTATTACTTTAAATCAAAAAGTTACGGTTTTATGAGTTAGTTTCTGTTCAAGTACTCGTCGTTTTAAAGGTTTATTCCATCTGAAATGCAACTTATGGTTTTAAAGGTTTGTCAGAATACTACTTCCTGTCTAAGGGTTTCAAAAGTTCCTTCGACCCAATTAATACTTTTTGGTTTTAAAAATTTGTTCCACCCAAAACATTGCTTCTTGTCCAAGAATGTATAGATTTAAAAGTTCATTCCACCCAGTTAATGCTTTGTAATGAATTGACTATGGTTTTAAGGGTTTATTCCACCCAAAACAATACTTTCTGTGCAAGTACTTGCAGTGTTTTTTTACCCACAGAGCTCCTTCTTTTGTCAGTGTGTGTGGGCTAGAAAGGTTAGCTCACTTTTGGATTGAACAAATGGTCACCAAAAACCAGATAATGAAAAAACACCTCCTCTGCTGCAGACACATAATACTCATTTTTGAAGGCACAACAATGCTCCTTTCCCAAAACACAAAGTACTTTGTGGTATGTTTTGTGAAAATTGTTGGCATAAAATCTGTTTTCATGTGTGATGTGGAAAATTCGGCATCAAAAGAACAGATTTTGTGTGTAGTCTCTTTTATTCCTGCCACTTTTTAAACCTTTTATCACAGCAGCCCGATGAAGAGGCCACATCCAGCGTGATTTATTATTCATGTGTGAATTCTGATCAGCCTTTTATTGTTGAGCCGCATGACTCATCGGCGAATAAAGCTGCGAGGTGATTTTACACTCGCTGAACTTAGCAAAATATTGAAAATGTCGAGTGAGATACTATAATTCAGTCAGATCTCAGGGGTGATATTAAGATTTTAAATGAAACACTCTGGTTTAATTTGAGCAGGCTGCAAACGGAGCTGAAAAGTGGAAGATTTTCGCAGATGAAGATAAAGGACGCGGCGTATGAAGTGGAACTGAACGCTAATCGCAGACTGAGTAATAACAAAATGCCACTAACAATAACTCTGTTCGCTCTTCATGGAGACAAAGAACCACTAAAGAAAAGTCACATCTCATGAAATAGAAAGAGGAAAGTTCTGGCTTTCAAGAGGGGATAAAAGCAAGAAAAATAACAGAAAAAGCAGCTGGAAATGGCACAAGGCCTGTAGAATAGTTTGCAAACATTGGCGTTATGTCGTCTACGACATCGCCAGCTAACGTCTCGGAGTTTTTAGCCACATCAGATAGCCACATTTTGTAATTTAAAGTGAATGAAAGTGCATTCTTGACTTTGGAAATAGCAGTTTGACTTGAGTTACCAAAAAACTATTTCTATGCTGGATTGGACTATGAGGGAAATATTAAATTCAAACCTCTCTGTAAACCTCATTTTACAATAAAGTTTTAAAATTATAACAGTAGGATGCCAGATGGTAAGGCTAAACTAGCGCGGATACAATGGAAGCACGAAGATAAAGGACGCAAAAGTGCCAAATATTAATGTAGATTAACAGATAAAACTTTAAAACTAATATAAAGTGACAAGTCTTCAAAACTGAGTCTTAAGAAATGATATGAGCCTTATCTCGTTTAGTTTTTGAAGCTAATGTCAGCCCATTTAGTATCTTGTTGCAGTAGTTATCAACTTAAAATAGCTTAACCTTCACGTTAGCTTGTTTCTGAAGCTAATGTTAGCCTAAAAACAGTTAGGTTTAAGGACACTGAGGTCCATTTTCACTTCTTCATGCAGCTAAAGTTGGTTTGAAAGAAGTTACCTTTCTGCTTGATTGTATCTGAAGCTAATGTTAGCTTAAAAGCAGTTAACATCCATCTTAGCTTGTTTTGAAAGCTAACTTGAGTCAAAAGTTAGCATGTCTGTTCGTGTCCATCTGAAGCTACAGTTGGCTTAAACTAAGTTGACCTTCATGTTAGCTTGTTTCTGAAACAAACGTTAGCTTAGAAGCTGTTACTTTCAAGGACATTGGGTCCATGAAGCTAAAGGTAGTTTAAAAGAAATGAATGTCCATGCTAGCATATTTCTAAAGCTAATGTTAGCTTAAAAGCAGTTAGGTTTAAGGACACCAAGATCCATTTTTACTTCTTCATGAAGCTAAAGTTGGCTTAAAAGAAGTTCCCTTCATGTTAGCTTGTTTCTGAAGCTAATGTTAGCTTCCAAGAAGTTTACATCTATGTTAGCTTGTTCTGGAAACAAACATTAGTTTAAAAGTTAAAAGTGAACATCTCTGTTAGCGTCTATCTGAAGCTATTGTTGGCTTAAATGAAATTGACTTTTGTGTTAGCTTGTTCCTGAAGCTAACATTAGCTTAAAAGCTGTTAAGTTCAAGGGCATTGAGGTCCATTTTCTCTTCTTTACGAAGCTAAGGTTAGTTTAAAAGAAATGAATTTCCATGTTAGCTTGTTTTTTAAGCTAATCTTAGCTTAAAGTAAGTGAATGTCCATGTTGTCTACCTTCTGAAGCTAACAAGAGTATAGAAGATGTCAACATTCATATTAGCTTCTTTTTTAAGCTGATGTTAGCGTCAAAGAAGTTAAGATCCATTTTTGGTTTCTGAATGAAGCTAAGTTTGAAAGACGTTGACGTTAGCCTATTTCTGTCGCTAATAATCTCTTAAAAGAATTTAAAATCCATTTTAGTTCCTTTCTGAAGCTAATGTTAGCTTAACAGAGGGCCACATCTTTACTTGCTTCTTTTGAAGTTCATGGGAGCTTAAAGGAAGTTGTCTGCTTGATGTCAACAGTGTTAGCTTGTGGTGTGAGCTGCTAGCTATGTTCCAGACAGATCTCCATTCACGTTTGCATGAATTTTCAATGAACAAGCAGATGTAGCTCATGGAAGTTGCTTTATTTCTTGTCCTGATAAATTAATATGTTCATTTTGGGTGTTTTTAGCTGACAGTGGCTTTCAAAAGGAGGAAACCTGAACAGAAAAGACGAACTGATGGAGGCAGAGTTGGACTCTGGACAAGCAGCAGGTAAAATATTACGATATAAATGTTTTAAAAAAATTTTTTTTAAAACATTTCTACAACATTCATTTAAGAGGAAGTAGTTCTGTTTTCAAATTGGAACCGTAAAGTTGGTGGTAAAGTTAGCTCCAATACTTCTTATAGCTGCTTTAAATTATGTTCATGAAATCCAACATGACATTTTGTGATGGTTCCTGTATTTTAGCACCAATATACTGTAAACAGTAGTACCATGTCCGAGCTATTCTGAATGGAAAGTGTTGTGGATAAGATCAGTGGTGGTAATGGGTGAATATGGGAGGCTTTAGAAGGGGTCTTGGTGTCAGGAACATTGGAATAAAGAAAAAGACAGCTATAGTAAAAGTGAGGTATATTAAATATGTAGTGAATTTGCCCAAATCTGCAGGACGCGATTTTTTTCCCCTTACTGCTTTTGTCATGTTATTATTTCCGTAAGAGTTTTATTCTCTTACACTTTTACAGTTGGGTGTAACAGCAAAGGCCTCCTGATCCTTGGGGTGGTCGGGTTGTTGCCACAGAGACGTAGATGGAAAAGAATCAAATGCAAAACGGCATAATTGCAGTTTAGTATTTTCGTGGCTGAAATTAAAATCGACTTTTCGCTAATGCAAGTGGTGCCTTTAATTATGGTGATGAGACATTTTCTTTGCTTTGCATGACGGCGCGTTTCAGGCCTTTGATTAAACTTCAAAAGGCTTTTGTCTGACGGTGACACTGATCACAAATGATCCGACCGCAGACGGAAATAAGAATATGGGTGGAGAAACGGTGGGTTTGTGTGCTTTAGTGTGTTTCTCGATGCTCGTGTTCTGGTTCCGATGCGTACATGTAGGACACTGGTGTCATTTCAGCGGGTTACATCATGGAGGGGAGGTGGAAGCGACGCAGACTGATGGTGGCACCCAGGATCTGAAGCCCCCGCTGAGCCACCGTCACCTCAAATGCACCCATACTGGAACACTGAAGCCTTAAAAGTAAGTAAACAAGTGTAGATGGGTGACAAATTAAAGGAAGAGCCAACATGAAGGGTCTTGGTAAGGTGTTGGGCTCCCAGACTAGAGGCTTGAACACGAGTCTTCCAAAAGACATTCATTTGACTTTTAAAGATAGTGGCAATACCCCAGAACAACTTTGATTATTTTGCAGTTAACCTTCTATCTAAAGAGACAAATGGAGCCAAAGGATGCCAGAAAAATGCCCCCAACAGCATAAAAGAACCATAAGATGGCAAAGTAGGAGTCAATGGTTTGAATTTTTCCTTTCATTTGTCGGCCATCTTGGGTCTATGGGTCAGTCAGCTGTATTTCAAGCAGCAATCTTTGTAGAGTTTATTAATTTATTACTTGGGACCCAAAACTAAGATCTGTAACATACTTTAGCTGAATTTTGAGAATATTTTTATCCTTGCCTACCAGAGCAGCCATTTCAAAGGTTCAATAACTCAGACAGACAGAACAGTTGCCAGAAGATTCAAATCCTTAAATGGTTGAATTAGCTAAAGTTGGTTTGAAAAGAAGTTACCCTTCATATTAGCTTGTATCTGAAGCTAATGTCAGCTTAAAAGAAGTCAACATCCATCTTAGCTTGTTTTTGAAGCTAACTTTAGTTAAAAGTTAAAAATTAACGTCTCTGTTAGTGTCCATACAAAGCTAGTGTTGGCTTAAACTAAGTTGACCTTCATGTTAGCTTGTTTCTGAAACTAATGTTAGCTTAAAAGCTGTTAGGTTTAAGGAAATTGAGGTCCATTTTTAGTTCTTTATGAAGCTAAAGTTAGTTTAAAAGAAATGAATGTCCCTGCTAGCATATTTCTAAAGCTAATGTTAGCTCAAAAGCTGTTAGGTTTAAGGACACCTACTTCTTCATGAAGCTAAAGTTGGCTTAAAAGAAGTTGCCCTTCATGTTAACTTGTTTCTGAAGCTAATGTTAGCTTACAAGAAGTTTACATCCACGTTGTATTTCAGACAGCGGTCTTTTGGGAGTTTATTAATTTGTTATTTGGGACCCAAAACTAAGATCTGTAATACACTTTAGCTGAATTTTGAGAATATTTTCACCCTCGCCTACCAGGGCAGCCATTTTAAAGGTTCAGTAACTCCAGAAATAAAATTCCTATAGCTGTGAAATTTGGTGAGGACACAGACAGAACAGTTGCCAGCAGATTCAAATTATTAAATGGTTGAATGGTTTAATTATTGGCCCTTGAAAATGGGGGGAAAAAACCAATGCAAAACTGGGGTATTGTGGCCCCAGACAGTTCCTGTAAGTGTATATAAATGGATGGATCCATATTTCTACTAAAATCCAGTCTTTGGTCACGTTTCACCAACTGTTGAGGCTCTAACATCAGTAGAATCTGATGTTTGACAAGATGAGGTTCTAGTTTTTGGACAAAATGCTGGTGTGGACTCATTGGTGGGAAACAAAAACTGGTGTTCATAGGCGTCTATATGTTGGTATTTTCTGTTCAACGTTACAAGCTGCTTCCACGATGTCTTCATGCTGGAATTTCACAACATATGAGGCTGATTTTGTCTGTAAGGATGTTCCCATATATACTCAAACACCGAACAGAGGAACTGATGTTAACTCAGCATCACAATAAACCTTGTGTTTACTGAAAGACATGAATTTTAAATATGCAAATGAGGCATCATTTCAGTACACATTCAACAAACAGAACTGTGATCGAAGGATAAAGACGGCTTCAAAGTTCTCATTTGTTGACGTGCAGTCTTGGAGCTAAAGATTTTCCGTTTCGTCTCTCCATAAATCAATATTGTCAACAGCTAGAGGGGGAAAAAAAGGTCACTTTAGTCTTGTTTTTAGGAATAAAATATCTCATAAGTCAACCTGTGAGTGATATATGAACAAATCCCTCTAAACCCCCCCAAAGAACATAAACAGGAATCAAACTGTAAGCGCTGCCGAGGTGGAGATTTGTGGCTCAGAGTTGGAGAGAAAACTCATTTTGAGAGAACAGCCTTCAAAGACACGTATCGAAGCTGAAATCTACAGACGCAAATAGACGAGGTGCTGTGAAATAAACACCCGAGTGTGTGCTTTGGAGGATTTCTCTCCACTAGTCCGAAAGAAAACATGTTCTAGAAGCAAAATCGCATGAAAACGAGCAGTTTAGTCAAACACTTGAAACACAGCTGGTGGTTTATTACAGAATTAAATTACAGTTGAAGAGCACAAACCATTAATTAATCAGGCTCATGTTCAGCACGTCTCATAAGAATCAGGAGCGTTTGGGTCAGTTCTTACTTTGCAGTTTGTGTCTGCATTTTAAGATGTATTTCTTTACGTGTTTATATTTCTGTCTCTTTGAACATCTCATTGATTATCATATCACTTGTTCGGTCTCTAAAATGTCAGGAAACGGTGAAAAATGAGTTGTTTTGTCCAAAGATGTTCACGTTTAAGCCGCTGCACTCACAAAATGTGCACTTTTTATTCTGAAAATGTGAACTCGGGCTGATAAATTGTCACGATAAAATGTTTAATTTGGGTTTATCCGTAATTTGTATTTTTGAAGTACTTGTTTTTAAAAAAGCGCAGCAGAAATAAAAGTCTGTAAAATTTGACCACTTTTTGCTTCATTTATTGATTATAATTTGGAATAAAAACACAAAAAAATGAATTTACGTGTGTGAATAACAACAAATAAGGATGAACTAATTGGGAAATAAAGAATAAAAGGTGAACTCGTTAAACAGCAATAAGGCCCAATTAAAAAGCAAATGTTAAAGAAACTGCTGAGTGAAGCGTCATAAAACGTGCACAAAGTTCATGTGAACTGTAGACGTCGGGTATCTGAAGGCGCATTTTGGACTAAACTGGGGTTAAAGTGGACGTGAAACGGATCAGTTTTGACCGAACTAAATGTGTTTGAGTTTATTTTTTTAGACTTTAAAAGATGACACATGAAGTAATGATAGATTTATGTTGGCCTCTTGTTGGTATATTTGGCTTTTATGTTATTGAAGTACTCGAAACGAAGCAGCCGTAGTCGAGCTAAACTGTAATTTCAGGGCGTCTTTGTGCACGTCAGGCCTCAGCAGAACCTCCTGGAGAAGGTCAGGGGTTGTTTTTAATTTTCACAAGGACAACCTGAGATCCCCGCTGCTCTCCGTCTGCTTCTGGACGTTTCCGCGTCCTATTTTTGTGCGAAGCAAAGCCGTGCGTGATTTCTTTGCTGTCCGAACGTGGTTGTGTAAAAGTGACAGCGGCAGACCTCCTCGGTTTATTGTTTTTACCTCCTGCAGAGGACGAGGTTCTGCCGCGACCCGCGAACGGCCCTCGGGCAACAATATATACGTCAGTGGCGTTTAAGGCTGATAAACCGACACGCTGGATCCTGCAGGCGATCCGATCCGACGCGGCGACGGGGGATGGTGAGGGAAGAAAAACTGAAGAAATTCACTGCAGTAGGTCTGAATCGGTCTTCTCTCGGCCCGCCGCGCTTTTATTTCCTTTACTAGAGCTGCAGCTGATGATTGTTTTCCCGTTAATCGATTAGTCGTTTGGTCCACACAGGGCACCTGTTCCCACCGCTGCTAATTGAGATTAACCTCTTAAAGGGCGAATGTTATTTTGATGGGTTGAGTTGACGTTTAGAAAATTTTCACGTAACTTTGAACTCAGAATTCTGCATGAGTTGGTTTGATTGGGCGGCTGTGGCTCAGGTGGTAGAGCAGGTTGTCCTCTGATAGTAAGGTTGGTGGTTCGATACCCCGCCCCTCCACAGTCGAAGTGTTCTTGGGCAAGAGACTGAATCCCAAGTTGCTCCCAATGGCAGCAGCCCCTTGCATGGCAGCTCTGTCGCCAGTGGTGTATGAATGAGAAAACATTGTAAAGCGCTTTGAGTCCCGCTAAGCTAGAAAAGCGCGATATAAGTGCAGACCATTTACCATTTACATTGAATTCAAGTTGTGATAATTCAAGAAATTGGCTTGAAAACTTAATTTTGGACGGTTTTGCACAGTCAACACTCTTTTCTCTCTTTTATTTCCTTTATTAAAGCTGCAAGCAATGACTGTTTTATTGTAAAACTGACCTGTTGCCAGCAGCTAATTAAAGGCGTCGCTGGAAGATGATCAACTGAACGAACCTTTTCAGTTGCAACTGTTGTTTTGATGGGTTGAGTTGACCTTATAAAGTTGCATCAGCCTAATTTAAACTCAAAGTTCTGCATCAGTTGGTTTAAATTGACGTCAAGTTGAGGTAGCTTCAGGAAATTGGCTTGAAAACTTCATTTTGGACAATTTAACACGCGTCTATTTCCTCTATTAAAGCTGCAACTGATGATTATTTAAGGAAAACAAACAAACAAACAAACAAAAACAACCTGGACAGAACTCTAAATAATCAATAATCTATATTTTTATCAGTAGTTTTAAATTCTTTTGCGTCTTTGACTGGAATATTACACCTTTATTTTTTATTTTTATTTTTTAAACTTGTGAAAAGGGAGAAAATTTAAATTAAGGAAATAAAGATGACAATAAAAATCATTTCAGACAGTTTCACTGTTTTACATGCTGACTTTAAAAAAACAAAAACACAAACGGAACACAATGTCCACATGAAAACCATATTTGCATCAGGTGAAAATGTCATATCTTTACAGATATTTGCTTTTCAACATTACATTGTTCTGCTGCTTCTTGTGCCTTGTTACCGGCGCCCTTGCTGCCATGTTTTCCACAAGTTTTCTGATGCCACGGTGCACCTTACAGCCCTGTTGTTGGGTTTCGGCGTTCAGAGGGTTAAAGGCGCTCCGGGCAGCAGGCTCGCTTCTTCCTGAGGGATGTGACTCACTGCGTCTCCCAGAGGAGGTGGCGTTTCTCAGGTTCGATCCTCGGCGGTTTCATGGCTTCCTGTTGAGCCTCCTCCCGCCGGCAGGCCGACAGGAAGCTGTAATGTCAGGAGCGATTAGGACGGCGGGGGTCTCTGCTGTCAGGAAGATAACCGAGGTCCCAGGCAGATAGCCTCCTCTCTGCTTCTCAGTTTAACCTCTTCGCTCGGTCTCTTCGCCTGAAGAAGCCTCCTCAGCTCTCGTCAAGCCGCTGGTTGTTTAGGCGGCTTTTCACAAGTGGCAGTTTTTGGCTCCTAGAGTCAAACGTATTCATCCCCTCCCATTAAAGAAAAGGCAAAATTCCCAATAGTCACTCAAATAACTAGAAACTGACAAAAGTAATAATAAATAAAAATTTGCTAAATTGTGATGTAGTGAAATAAAATGTTGCTTTTGAATTGTGGGTGAAAAGAATAATTTAAAAAAAACAAACAAATCTGTCCTGGACTAATTATTAGAGGCCTTTGCTGATGAGCAGTGGTCCAGAACACCTGTCAACAGGTGCACAAGTCTGACTGAGAGTTACAGGAAACACCAGATGGCAGTGATTGGCTCAAAGGGTTGTTCAACTGAATAGTAGTTCACGGGCCCCATCAAAAGCAATGTCATGATTTTCATTACATTTTTATTTATTCGTACTTTTTTCAGGCTATTTCAGTGACGCCTGTTGTTGTCCTTCTTTAATGGGAGGCTATGAACACGTCTGAGGTCGACTGTAGATGCTTTTGCACAGCTGGAGGCTGCACACTGCACAGTGCACACCATCTAAGTTGTTCCTTAATGTTCTGTCAGTGGAACCTTGTTGTGAAGCTCCAGTAGGACCCTGTCTAAACACAGTGTTAGAGTTTAGGATGTACTGAGGCTCCACAAGCTCCATTAATGACCTCCGACCAGAGCTGGTGTGTTTGAAGCTGCAAAGCTGGCGTCACGTTATCAGCTGCACGTTGCGTAATACAATTACATTTATTTTATGTTGTGTTTTTTTTTGTCTGGGACCTGATGTGAGTTAATGTTATGACCACTACAACACACTGGGCCTTTTCAGCACAGGTCATTCCATTAAAATGCAATCAGTTTCTCCTCCCCGACCTCCTCAGAACCATCTGGTTCTTTATCTACAGTAACTTTATGTACTGACCAGAGTTCTACCTTCAGACTGTGAATGTTCCAGAGTTCCAGGTCCTTGAAGTCCATAGAGGAGGCTCCAGGTTTATCACTTTATTGGACTTTTTCCATCATTTCTGAGCCTCAGAACTTCATCAGTACAGCAGATAGATACATGACATTTAGGAGGGAGAACACACCTGAGTTCTGGTAGAACCTGACACCAGATCAGTTCTACATCCATCCAGGTGTCACAAAAAAAACCAAAAACATCATGATGCTGCCACCACCGTGCTTCACGGTGAGGATGGTGTGTTTGTGATGATGTTTTGTGTTTCCATCAAATGTAGAGTCTGGTCTAATGGACAAAAAGCTCCAGAGAAGAACCTTCTTCTGTTTCTCTGATAATTCACCAGAGAAAACTTTAACAAGTGCATTCTGGGTAAACTTTCAGGCTCATATCAGCATGTGTGATGGTGGTTGGTCAGAACAAGTTCTAGACAATGGAAGGACCATTTTACCTCCAGAACCTACCTGGGCCATCTGTAGACAGGACTCACTCTGTGGACAAACAATTATCTAAAATAATCCTATGTTAACTTGCGGAACTGAAAACTGGTTTGAGCAACGTGATTTGTCCAAACTGTTCAATAAAACACGTGAACACCAAAATTGTTTCTACATTTCACAGCCAGAAAATACATTCAGCACAGTTAAAGTCTTCATACATTATAAACTTATGCTGCCACAGAGTGAATCATTTCTACAGATGGTCCTGGTATGTTCTGCTGGTAAAATGGTCTGTCCATTGTCTAGAACTTGTTCTGACCAACCACCATCACACATGCTGACAGGAGCCTTGACAGTTTACCCAGAATGCACCCTGAGCTTCAGAATCACTCTGCAGGATCTCTTAGTCATGGAGGTTCAGACGTCTGCGGTTTTAACGTGGAACTGATGCAGCAGAAGTCTGAATCTTATCTCAGTTCAACAGTCAGGAAGTCAACTTTTCAACACAGTTTGCTGTCATCGTGGTACGTCAGGTACGACCCTAAATAACCTTTAGAGAAGCCTTAATTTCTCCATTAAATTCAAAGCTCCTTTAGAAAACAGCTGCAACTTCGGTGTGAAACAAAGAAAATTATGGATTTAGTCATGGATCTTCAATTAAAGGATGTTTCTGATGCATTCTGTGGATGTTTACAGAGTGAACAATAGTTTCCATCATCACTGAGACATGTAGAGGCACTAGATTACTGATACGTCTACATTTGATTTGAGTTTTCTGAGATTTTAAACTGGAAATTTATTTGCCAGTAGTTTCCTGCACAGCTGTACATTTGCTACCACTTATGCCTGAAGCTTTGATTGTAGTTTT
>NW_007578041.1:203608-209082 GCF_000690725.1 Stegastes partitus | reverse complement strand
GATCAGCTGAACAAAGAAAACTGAGTTTTCTGTTTGCATCCAGTCACGTCAACAGTTGTTGCCTGATGCGTTTGAGTTTGTTTGTCTAAACTTCTTTTGCAAAGTCGATGATGAAACGATTTATTGTGCAGCATCACGTGGTTATTATTGATCTGAGTCATGCTGCAGCTTTGTGCTTCTGTTTTTTGTTGACAGGTACCCAGGACGGAAGGCACCATCAGGGGAAATACTTCAGTATTGTTTGGCTGCAAACATCCCTGTGAACCAGGACCCAAACACACTGGATCAAGTCCTTTGGAACGATCCCTACAAAAATGTTAAGAAAGCATTTAAATATCGTAAGGTGTACAAAGGAAAAGCTGTGGTTGCAGCAGAAAGGAAAGATGGGAAACATGCAGAACCTCGAGTTCTGGAAAATTTGAGACGATTTATCCCAAACAGCAAGGGACACGTCCTGATCATGTACTCCTACCTGTCCGCATGTGACAAGTGCTCATCGAAAGGGGAGGGTGGGATCAGTAAAATGATTAGAGACAATGTCATCAATGTCAACAATCGCTGGTCTGAGTACGCCTTCGTATTTACAAAGCTCTATACCAGGGTAGGTCCTTCAAAACAAGGTCAATCTTCTACACGTAGCGTGGCAAAGTTAACACGATCCCTAAAAAAACTCGCCATCAACTCTGGGCTCGGCCTCAAAAACATCTTCCGCTGTTACAAACCACTAAATTTAGTGTTTCAGTGCTACAGCTGCTCGTCACAGGGGCAGGTCGCGAATGTTTGTGTTGACAAAAATGCTCAGCCTCAACAGGGAGGAAGCAGCGGCGGCAGCAGTAGAAGAAGCAGTAGAGAGAGACCCAACGATTGGCAAAAGAGTAGAAACAGAGTTAGAAGAAGAGGCCACAAAGGTTAACAGACTTTAGGGTCTGATGTGATGCAGGTCGATCAAACTCAGATCCCTGAATGAGAGCAAAACCTCCTTTATGCTTAAAACAACAACAACAAAAAGCACATTTTTCAAGCATAGCTTCAAACATTTGTCGATGCCGCGAAAGTGCAGAATATTTCACCTCTGAACTCCAAAATCTGCCAGCGGGTTTGAAACACTTTGTCTTTGAATTAAATCACCAAAACGACACCGTTTGTCCATTAATGCAGCATGGCTCAGAAACAGCAAACAGAGGAGCCAGTTGGAGATATATCCAACATGGTGGAACGTCTTTCTACATCTGATGAGCAGAGACTCAAAATTTGACCAAAAATTGTCCAAAATGATTAAAATATTGTCATGTTCAACAAATTTGGGGTCGTTTTAACCAAGTTTCAGGTCTTTTTGAACTGGTTTGCAACCATTTTAAACACTTTTTGTTGCTTTAAACCAATTTTTAGTCAGTTTGAGGAAGTTTTAAGCTATTGTTGACAATTTCAGAGTAAGAGGAAAACCTACTGGATCGGAGTAGAGAGGAAAAGTCTGTAATCATTTGTGGCATTCCAAGACATTTCTGAGTTCTCTCTCCCTCTTCATGGTTGTTCTGACTCTGTAGAGCTGCAGGACTTCATCTTGAAGTGAAAAATGAACCCACAGTGAATAAAAATGAGACGAAACAAAAACCGCCCAGAACCTGCTGTTTGGAGTTCAGAGGGTTAAAGTAAAATGTTGTAAAGACAAGAAGTCATGTTGTGTTTCTCTGAGTGAATCTTAAACTGCTTTGTTCTTCTGAATAAAACTCAGCTTCAGCATCAAACCTGCTCCGCCTGTCTGTTACTGAAACTCCTACAGTCTCTGGTTCGGGCCGGCAGCGGCAGAAAGTCGCCGGTTTGATCCTCGCATCAATGTTCAGTTTGTCCGAGTGACCTAACAGAAAGAAAACGGCACAAAAAGTATTAACGTGGTGATCAATTTTAAATAAATATGCATTTTTTAATGATAATGAATATTTCCCATGTCTTAGTCATAATGTGCTTCACTTTTCGGGGTTTGTTTGGTCACAGGTGACGTCTGGAGTCTGGAAACGCTGCATGTTCTTATTTTCTAGTTTCTGACTCAACCGTGGCATTAAATCTAATTAGTTCACTGTTTTGTTCTGGTCTGTTTTCAGTGAGTTAAATGGTGAATAAGGCTCCTTGTGTTCAGAGATTTTACGTCTAAATGCCCTTTTTTTTTTTTCAAAGAGACAATAAGACGTTACAGTAAATGAAGTGATGACGGGAACAGAAGGCACAGACTGAAATCTTTATTCTGCCCCAAAGTTTATTTTTTTAAATCTAACTTTCATGTAATATCAGATATTCAGAATGCACTTTTTTTTCTGTCTACTGAAAAAAAAAAATACTGAAAATCTGGCAGCAAGATGCCAAATTAAAAAAAAATAAAAATAAAACACGGTAACATTCTAAAACTTTAAGAACAGTGAAAGTAACTGTGAAATAAAGATATTTTAATTGTTTTCAATACAATAAACCTGTGTGATTTTATTGGAAGGAGTTGTAAAAAGGAAAAAGAATACCAATGAATTAAAATACAATATTTTTTTGTGAACATAATTCACAGTTTGGTCCTTTTTTTAAGGGTCAACATGTAATTTTTTCCCCCCTTATGAATCGCCACCTTTATCTCAGTGGAGGGGTTTGAGTGTCCCTGTGGTCCTGGGAGCTATGTTGTCAGGAGCATTAGCCCCTGGTAGGGTCTTCCAAGGCAAATTGGTTCCAGGGGAGGGACCAGACAAAGAGCGATTCAGAGACCCTGATGAAAAACTCAGCAAGGACCGGAACAGGTGGGACCCCCAGGTGTGTGTGTGTGGGGGGGGTCTTTAATTTTTTTTTTTTTTAATTTGATTTTACTTTTTACATTTTTTACAGTGCATTTTATGTTGTATTTAAAAATATAAATGACAGCATTTAATCAAAGCCAGAAGCTGTAAAACCAGAAAGATGATCCATTCTGAGGAAAACAAATCCAACATTAAACCTGTAACATAACAGTAAATTGTCCCAAAAATTACAGTAAATGACGTTTAAACGATACTCGTTTTTTGCAGTGTACAATCACTTCCTGTATTTTCCGTCCGTGCATGAATAAAACCAGACTTTTGCAGCGTACAGATGTGAAAACAGCGAGCAGTCGTTCGTGTTGTTGCTCAGCTGCTCAGCAACATGTGATGTTACATAAAACTGCTGCAATCATACGAACAACAACACTCAGAGCTTTTCTTTCTCCTCTAATTAGGAGCTAACGAGTGGTCGCGTCATTAGGCTCCATCAAAGACTGATTACTCCTCCACAGACTTATTATTTTGTCGATTACAGCCATCGCTTCGTTTGTGAAGAACAAAATGAGGCCAGTTGAGGGGAAACTATAACAGTTTCACCCTCTGAACCTCAAAACTAGGTTTAAAAGGCATGTTTTCTGTTTTAAATTGTCAAAATGACGCCATTTATCACAGCTGGAAACTGTAAAAACATAAACAATTGCTGGATATTTAACTCTCTGATGGTTTTTCCAATTAAAATTAATTTTAAAAATCTAATTATTCTGCACGTCATTTAAAAGTTTGCCAAAAGTTAAACAGTTAGCGGCAGATCGTAAGGCTGTTCGGTTGAACTGCAGGCAGGGTGAAGCTATGAAGCATCTGTAAACTAGAGCTCTTCTTAGCACATTTATATACAATAAAACCATGTAAGTCTGTTCTTGTAAAAAATATATATGTATATGTATATATATATATTTTATTTTATTTATTTATTTATTTTTTTTAAATGCAGAATTTTTTAAGCGGACGTTATTTACAGTTTTGGTAGTTTAAAGAAAAAATCATAATGAAATCAACAAAAAAACATTATTTGAAAGAAAACTGATGTGATTTATGTGAATTTTTTTCCAGACATGAATTACATACCATAGATATTTGTAATAAAGGTGAGATGTCTCGTCCGCGCTGTCGGCCAATGGAGTCGCACGGCCGCACAGGCGGCCATCTTGGTACGGTCAGCTTGCTCACCTATAACATTGTGTTGTAGTGGTTCATGTACTTTTTAAATAACCGTAACTTGCTCAATTTTCTACCGATTTTCAAACGGTTTGGTTTGTTATAAACTTCAGAGGTGTAGTTATAACACTGCACTTGTGGATAATTGTGTTACACTCTCACGGCCAGCGACACTTTATATTTTAATTATTTTGTATTTTATTTATATTTTTGTCTTTTGAATTGTGGCCACGTTGATAACATTTGTAAGAAACCAAACCGTCAAGATTTAAGCGAAATAATAGTATTGAGGTTTGTGCAGATCACTCACCTTCCTTCATGGAGCACAGGTTCCTCCAGAGAGCTTCCCCGAGTCAAGATGGCCGCCAGCGATCCCGTTCTTAAGACATCTGGCCTTTATTATACATATCTATGTTACATACGCTTTTAAAAAAAAAGTTTGATTCTTGTACAATTTATTGTTATTTTACACATTTTAGTCAAGTTTTTTTTTTTTGGTTCAATCACAGCTAATAACTCATAAAATCTCAGATAAATAACTCATAAAAAGAAAGAAAGAATAAACTCCCCAAATGAACTTGTTGTACCAACAGAACTGTACCTGAAGTCCACGTGAGTCGTGTGTTCTCACAGTTTTAANAATAATAATTCATTTTATTTATATAAAGCTTCTCAAGAGCTCAAAGATGCTTCACAGGATAAAAGCAATAAACAATAAGCAACTAACACAAAGGTAGACAACATAGAAATACAGTAAGCAGATAAAAACAACACTAAATATCAAGATAAAGGCCGAGGTGGGAAAAGCAGAGCTGAACGGTTGAATTTTTAATTTAGATTTCAATATTACTGGGTCTGTGGTGTCACTAATATGTTGTGGGAGAGAGTTCCAGAGGGTGGGGACGGCGACAGGGAAGACCCTATCCCCCAGGTTCGGTGCTTGGTCTTGGGAACAATCAAGAGGTTGGAATTAGCCGAGCAGAGGGTACATGAAGGGGTGTAGGGGTGGAGCATGTCTTTGAGGTAAGAGGGGGCCTGATTGTGGAGCTCTTTATGGGAGAGTAGAAAGATTTTGAATTTGATGCGCTATGGGATGGGAAGCCAGTGAAGGTTTTGAAGAACAGGGGTGATGTGGTCTCAGGAGCGGATGTGGGTGAGGAGGCGGGCGGCAGAGTTTTAGATCTATTGTAGCCTATTGAGGAGGTTGGTGGTGGTGGTACCAAAGAGGATGCTATTGCAGTAATCAATGCGTGATGTAATGAAGGCGTGGATGAGGGTTTCTGCTGCGGGGAGGGAGAGAGAGGGGCGGAGACGGGCGATGTTTTTTAGGTGATGGAAAGCTGTTTTAGTGACAGAATTCACTTCCATTGTCTAAAACTTGTTCTGACCAACCACCATCACACGTGCTGAGATCAGCCTTTCAGTTTACCCAGAATGCACTTTTTAAAGTTTTCTCTGGTGAATGATCAGAAACCAGAAGGTCTGTAC
>NW_007578041.1:191988-197831 GCF_000690725.1 Stegastes partitus | reverse complement strand
GAGGCTGACCTGCAGGCCACATGTACGGAAACAAATAAACACTGTTGATTCCATTGTTGAAAGAAATATATTTATTTTTAATGATTTGTGGCGTCATAACTGTCAAACCAAATATAGCAGTAAATCGTCTGTTCGTAGGAAACTGCACACGAGAGGCACCAATAAAAAAAAAACACCAGACTGACGACGTTTAGTTTATTAAAAAGGTTCTTATGAGTAAATGAAATACGCCTGCTTTACATTCTGCCCGCTAACAAAGAACCCAAACGATGAGCACACGTACGAGCCACTGGAATAAAAAAACACAGAAAACACATCTGGTTTCAGACGGACGTGATGCACTCGGTGGTGCTGGTCAGACAGACTCCGCAGTCGCACCGCAGGGCGACGGGGTACGTATACGTCGGGTCCACGTTGGGCTGGCAGTTGGGAAGCTTGACTGTAACCAGACGGGTTCTGTTGTAGGTACAAACCCTCTGGTGGGACTCGATGAAGGGAGGCTCCACCACCGGCTTCTGGAGGCAGAAACACACACAAGACATCAGACACGTAGAACCACCGACGGCCTCGTCCGACGCCTTCACACAGTTTGACCTTTAAACCGTTTCTGCTCCTAAAACCTGCAGCTCAGCTCAAGTTTTATTTATTATTTTCTTGGTGTATTAGTTAGTTGAGCTCTCGGCTGTTTCATGGATTCAAACCTTTCTTTTACTTAAAAAAGTTGTAAGAAGTCTGAAAAGCAGTTTAGTCAACTAGAAATCAGAGAAAACAATTAGCTGTAATGTTAAATAAAACGCTTCCCTTCAAAGTTTTATCCGTTGATTACTTTGTTTTTGACAACAATATACAAACAAAAGGCTCGTTTAGGTCAAAGTGGAAACAAATTCCCACAAAATGATGTCAATGAAATGCTTAATAAGTGATCGTATAAGTAATTTTATTTTACATTTTTAATTAACTGACATTGCTTTGTAGAAATCTGTTTTCACTCGGACATGAAAGAGTCTTTTTTGGGTAAATTCTGGTCAAAAATACCAAATCAAAGCAAAAGTCTTCCACGGAGGGTGAACACTCCTTATAGGCTCTATAGAACAATTCATGTAGTGCAGGTGTTTGTGTTTTTTATAATCTAATTCTTATCCATATAGTAAATACAGGTGTATCCAAACTGTCCAACTGTCTGTAATCAAATCAGCTGAAAATATCAGTACTTTACTGATACTTGCTGCTATTTTCACATTTTTTTTTCCCACAAGTTTTTGAAGCAGTATTCCTGCATTTTCTAACATATTTCTCTGGAGTCCTTGCAGCCAAATTTTCACCATTTCTTTGTGGGATGTTTATTTATTGTACGGTTCATCTACAGTCGTCCTCAGGTTGTTCATAGCCTCCCACTAAAGGCGGAAAAACAACAGTTGTCACTGAAATAAGCTGAAATTGACAAAAGTAATAATAAATAAAAATTTAATGAACATCATGCTTTTGAATTGTGGTTCAACAGAAATATAAAAAATAAAACTAAATAAAATATTAAAAAACCCAAAACAAACAAGCATGATGGGATCCGTGAACTAATATCTAGTTGAACAACCCTTTGAGCCAATCACTGCCATCAGGGCTTTTCTGTATTTTTTAAAATTATTCTTTTTTACGCACAATTCAAAAGCAACAGCTTATTTCACTAAATTATAATTCAGCAAATTTTTATTTATTATTACTTTTTTCAGTTTCTAGTTGTTTGAGTGACTGTTGTGGATTTTGCCTTTTCTTTAATGGAAGTGGATGAACGCGTTTGAGGACAGCTCTGTGTATATGTATATACGTATGTATCTACGTTCTCTCTGCTCCTGTTGCCTCCATCTATCTGCTGCTGCCCTTTAACTGACCTCCTGCTGGAGGAAACACATTTTCTCTGCAGGAGAATCTCTGCATCCACATTCTGCTCATCCTGAATCTCCATCTCATCCATCTCCTCCTCCTCCTCCTCCTCCTCCTGCCTCCAACGTCAGCTGATAGCAGCAGCAGCAGGATCATTTAGACTGAAGTGGTCTCACCCGTCTCCCTTCCTCACCTCCCAGGTCTCGCAGCGCCCCCAGCAGGCGTCGGTGGTGACGTGCAGCCCTCCGCAGCCGGGCTTCCTGGCCAGGAAGGTGAACTCTCGGACCGCGCAGCCGATGAAGCGCCGCAGGTTCACGGCCGAAACACTGCCGCCGTGCAGACAGACGAGGTGGACCAGGAGGCAGCTGAGCATCAGAGCAGGAGACCTGGAGGACCAGAGGAGAACTCATGAGATCTGAGGTGGAGGTCCTCAGGTCAGAGGGGTTACATCACTAAAGGATCCTGAAGCTCCTCCAGCTGGAAGCCAGGGACAGAAGATAAAGACATCTTCTAGCAGGAACGAGGAATATCTGGAATTTTGTTCCTTTATGAAAGATTGACGAGTTTCTACATTTTACAGACAGAAAATTGTGAAAAAGTAATGAAATCTGGCTGCAAAGGAGCAAAAAACATCAAGTAAAAAATAGTGAATACAATAAATTTCAAAAACTGTGAACAACAAAAAAATGAATTGTATTTTTGAGCTGATTTAATTACAGTAGAATAGCATCATTTAACAGTCACACAGTTTAAAATAACAAATTATTATTGTAAAAATGACAGGTTTCTATTGTGGACATTATGTACAGTTTTGTTCGTAAATGAATATTTCTTCTGTTTATTTATTAGACATTATTTGTAATTTAGTAAAACAGAAGAAAAAGTGAGTTTTAAATTCAATTTTTTTATTTTTTTATTTTCACCATTACTCATTATACGTAATTATCCTCCTCAGNTGAAATGAGAATGGAGATTGACTGGTTTTAATAGACGAACCAACATGTTGAACTAACTGCTGCTGTTTCCCTGCAGATGTACCTGCTGCCCCGCATGATGCTGCTGTTGCTGCTATCAGCTGGAACCAGTCGGGCTGTGGACAAAAACTGGTTGACTGATATTGTAGCGGCCCTCCTAGATGAGTGAGTGAACTTTAAGAATTACTAAGGATGCCACTAACAACCGTGTTTTTTTTAATTGATTAATGTATTAACCATTTTATCAGTTAATGTAAATGATTATTTTTTCTCAAAAAAAAGCCCACAATGATCATCTCATTTAGGTGATTTCTTCTTCATTGGTAGTTTTCTGTGAGCGCAGGTTTTTAAACCGGCAGCCTTTCTCTTGACAAACCTTTGTCACCTTTTCTCTTCTGTTGTTTGCTCACTTTGTTGTGCACATGTGGAACCTGTATGTCAACAAGCGCTACGTCTTTTAAATTAGGTCACAATAAAATGTCAGTATATCCAAGAACCCTTCAATCCGACTGAATGATGTTGAATCAGACGGACTTCTGTTGTCGATCAGCTGAACAAAGAAAACTGAGTTTTCTGTTTGCATCCAGTCACGTCAACAGTTGTTGTCGATGATGAAACGATTTATTGTGCAGCTTCACGTGGTTATTATTGATCTGAGTCATGCTGCAGCTTTGTGCTTCTGTTTTTTGTCGACAGGTACGTACAACAGGACAAAATACAAGGTCAGTTCTGTTTGGCTGCAAACATCCCAAAGAACCCAAGCGCACTGGGTCAATTCCTTCAGAACAACCGCTACACCGAAGACGTTGAGGAAACACTTAAAGGTGGTGACGTGTACGTAGGAAACGCTGTGGTTGTTGCAAAACCTGAAACTTGGGAATATCGGACACGTTGGGCAACTTTGAGACGTCGGGAACCTCGGGAACCTCTGGATCATGCAGAACGTCGAGTTCTGGAAAATTTGGATCCATTGATCGAGAAGAGCAAGGGACACGTCCTGGTGATCTACTCCTACCTGTCCGCATGTGACATGTGCACATCCGACGAGGAGCTCAGGATCACTGAAATGATTAGAGACAAAGTCGTGAACCACTGGTCTGAGTACGCCTTCGTATTTACAAAGCTCTTTACCAAGCCAGGTTTTTCAAAAGAAGGTCAATCTGTTACACGTAGCGTGGCAACGTTAAGACAATCCCTTGATGATCTCGCAAACTCTGGCCTCCATCTCGAAAACATCTTCCGCTGTTACAAACCACCAAATTTAGTGTTTCGGTGCTACAGCTGCTCGTCAGAGGGGCAGGCCGCGGATGTTTGTGTTGACGAAGATGCTCAGCCTCAACAGGGAAGAAGCAGCGGCGGAAGCAGCAGATACAGGGACAGCAACAACAGGAGGAGCAGCAGCAGTGAACGCAGACGTGGAAGTAGAAGCAGCAGAGAGAGATCCAGCTATTGGAGTCAGAGTAGAAACAGAGATGGAGGACGAAGCCGCAGTGGAAGCAGCAGAAGGAGATCCAACAATTGGAGTCAGAGTAGAAAAAGAATTAGAAGAAGAAGCCGCAGTAGAAGCAGAGGTTGACAGATTTTAGGGTCTGATGTGATTCAGCTCAATCAAACGTACATCCCTGAATGAGAGAAAAAACCTCCTTTATGCTTAAAAAGCACATTATTTCCTCTTTATCGAGCAGAGCTTCAAACATTTGTTGATGCCGCGAAAGTGCAGAATATTTCTCCTCTGAACTCCAAAACCTGCCAGCGGGTTTGAAACATGTTATCTTTGAATTAAATCACCAAAACGACACCGTTTGTTATCACAAACTGTTATAGAAAAAAAAAACTGAAGGAATTGTCGGGTGACCAATTTTCTGACGCTCATTTAATGCATCGTATGTGACGTGGCATTCCAGCGTACAGTTTGAAACTGGGACTCTTCATCAGAATCGCTTTGTTTTACTTGTTTTCACAGAGCAGAGAGCAGACAACAAGAAACTTAAAATTGTCCCAGAAATTGTCATTTTGAACAAATTTTGAGTCACTTTGATCAAGTTTTCAGTTTGCGTTATTTTAGAGAATCCTTGTGTGGGCTTGTACAAGTTTCGAGTCATTTTTTCGTTATTTTGTACAAATTTTACGTCATTTTTTGACAATTTTAAAGGAAGATCCATCCTACTGAATCATTACTATCAAAAATTGTCCAAAATGATTAAAATATTGTCATGTTCAACAAATTTGAGGTCATTTTAAACTTTGAGGAAGTTTTAAGCTATTTTTGACAATTTCAGAGTAAGAGGAAAACCTACTGGATCGGAGTAGAGAGGAAAAGTCTGTAATCATTTGTATCATTCCAAGACATTTCTGAGTTCTCTCTCCCTCTTCATGGTTGTTCTGACTCTGTAGAGCTGCAGGACTTTGTCTTGAAGTGAAAAATGAACCCACAGTGAATAAAAATGAGACGAAACAAAAACCGCCCAGAACCTGCTGTTTGGAGTTCAGAGGGTAAAAGTAAAATATTGTAAAGACAAGAAGTCATGTTGTGTTTCTCTGAGTGAATCTTAAACTGCTTTGTTCTTCTGAATAAAACTCAGCTTCAGCATCAAACCTGCTCCGCCTGTCTGTTACTGAAACTCCTACAGTCTCTGGTTCGGGCCGGCAGCGGCAGAAAGTCGCCGGTTTGATCCTCGCATCAATGTTCAGTTTGTCCGAGTGACCTAACAGAAAGAAAACGGCACAAAAAGTATTAACGTGGTGATCAATTTTAAATAAATATGCATTTTTTAATGATAATGAATATTTCCCATGTCTTAGTCATAATGTGCTTCACTTTTCGGGGTTTGTTTGGTCACAGGTGACGTCTGGAGTCTGGAAACGCTGCATGTTCTTATTTTCTAGTTTCTGACTCAACCGTGGCATTAAATCTAATTAATTCACTGTTTTGTTCTGGTATGTTTTCAGTGAGTTAAATGGTGAATAAGGCTCCTTGTGTTCAGAGATTTT
>NW_007578041.1:171846-185938 GCF_000690725.1 Stegastes partitus | reverse complement strand
CCAGTATTTGAAAGAAATGACTGAAAATGTTAAACAAACTGTTATTCTCCTGATTTTTGCTGATTTATTAAATGACAGAGACATGAGATCTAGTAAAATAAATAAATGCACGTTTCCAATCCTTCATGTGCAGAACAGTTCCTTCAAACAATGACAAAATATCCGTAAAATCATTTGTGAAGTCATTTTATGGTCTCACTTTGTAAAAGAACCAAACACCACCGATCAGACGTACAGATTTTTTGTGTATAATTGTTAAACAGCAGCAGTATTTCCTGTTTCTCTGGATTCTCTCACCGTTGTGTTGCTTTCCTCTGAAGATTCATCTCAGCTCTGATTCTTGGTCGCCAACTCAACAACAGACTTAAAGTTTCACCGGGTTCCTGTTGTCTTCTGAGCACCAGCTCTGTCTTTCTGACTCCGTCCTTGTCGCTGCTCGCTGCTCTGACTCTGCTAATGGATCTGACAGGACACGCTGAGGCTTTCCATCATCCAATCAGGTCCTCACCTCCGTCGCCTCCGACTCCCACAATCCCCCCGAGGCCCTTCTACCTGTCGCTGCCCATCTCCTTCAGCCACCGGCCTGCTGCCGCTCCATTAGCCTGATTAGGGGAAGACTCTGGCCTTTTGTTCGCAGTCGTTGGGATGGAAGAGGGGGAACAACGGAGCTCCTACCCGAGTCAATTAGCTGCCGCGGGAACACACCGAGCTCCTGTTGGCACATGCTCTCTGTAATGATTTCACCCCCGAGCTTCTGTTGAATACAGTCGAGTCTTTCTGCAGGTTTAATGCCGAACAGTCAGAAAGGAAGAAGCACTGAATGTAATGTCTTCTGCAGCAGACAGGTTGAAGGGCGTCTTCAGCTGGTTTCCAAAACAGACGCCGTACAAACAGCTATAAGGTCACCATGATGCACATACTGAGCCTATAAGTAGAGTTCATCACCTCAGATGGTTCACTTTTAACTCTGAATGGTGGTGAAATGAAACTGGCTTTTTGACCAGAACTTACAAAAATAATTCAAAGTGAAAACAGATTGCGACAAAGTAATGTCAGTGAATTAAAAATCTGAAATATGAAGTAGTATGATGCTGCTACCGCCGTGCTTCACGTCATGATGCTGCCACCGCCGTGCTTCACGTCATGATGCTGCCACCGCCGTGCTTCACGTCATGATGCTGCCACCGCCGTGCTTCACTGTGGGGATGGTGTGTTTGTGATGATGTGCAGTGTTTGGTCTCCTCCAAACATAGTATCTAGTCTGTTGGCCAAAAAAATAATTCTGGTCTCATCAGACCAGAGAACCTTCTTCCAGGTGACTTCAGAGTCTCCACATGTCTTCTGCTGAACTCTAGTCCAGGTTGAATCTGAGCTTTTTCCAACAGAGTCTTTCTCTTTGTCTCCTATAAAGCTTTGATGGTGAAGAACAGACAACAGTTGTTGTATGAACAGTGTCTAACATCTCAGCTGCTGAAGCTTGTAGCTCCTTCAGAGGACTTGTCTTGACTTTGGTCACATTCATGGTGTATCTTTACTACATGTATATATATATAGCTAGTTGTGATACGAAGAAGGTGGATGAACTGATTTGGTTGAATAAGCGCCTCATAAAGTAATTTCCTCTGTCAGAGGCCCTGAAGGCAGCGTATAGAGCCGCCGGAGCGGAACTGCTCTCAACGAAATGAGTCTTTAAAAGTAAAGTTGAAAGTTGAGGCCAAGCAATTAAAGTTAGATTAGAGCAAACGTTGAGGAAGATGAGTCGGGGATGAGCTCACCCTCCTTCCAGACAGCTCGTCTTCCTCCGATCGCAGAGAATCACTGAACAATGAGCCGGCTGTGGAACAACACGGCGCTATAATTGGATTACTCTGCCGATTACAACGAGGTTAATAGTAATCCAACACAAAGGGAGCAAAGCCGGGATTTCCACAATCCGGCTGTTCTGTAATTACTGGTGGAGTGTTAATGGAAGAGTCATGTTTTTTTTTCTGCAGGGAAACTCATCGTCTTCATTTAATCCATCGTGACTTAAAGAAGTGAGTCACCACCAGGAAGCAGGTTCACTTGTGAGGCCAAAGCAGGGAAATACATTAAACCAAGTGGTGCTACTCCAGAAGAAACGTCATGAGCCAAACAAACAGACGTTCATTTTAATTGTCAATGGCATTCAAAAAAATAATTTAATGAAACTGTACGCGTTAACAGTAAAAACAGACCAAAACTGTGAATAACGTCAACATCAAAAATCTGTGTTGTTTACAAACCACATTTAGGTCTTTTATGATGTTTGACCCTAAAATCACACATTTATTTAACAAAAGAGGTAAAACTGTGTCACAAGATTATTTAAAATTTTTTCGATCCTTAATTTACACAGTTTGTCTTTTAAATAACAGCAAATATCTGCAAAATAACAACATTCTTTGCTGATTGGAATATAATTTTAAAATGTATAAATTTACAGTCAAATGTTGTAAGGAAAATTATGTATATTTGGGTCATATATATATATATATATATATATATATATATATATATGCACATATATACACATATACATGTTTTATGCTAAAAAAAACAACAACAACAGAACACATTAAAAAAATCTGTATTTTTTTAATAAATGGTAATTTATTCTTATTATTATTAGAATGTTTGATCATAAAAATACTGAATTTAAATCAACAAAAATATTTTAAATATTTTCCATTATTTGAAAGAAAAGGACTGAAAATGGTAAACAACTTTAAAGACAGTTATTTTACTGAGTTTAGCTGATTAATTAAATTATATCTAGTGAAATTGCACATTTTTGTAAAATTTATGTTGACTGACAAACAAAAAAATAATCTGTAATTTTAATAATAATAATTTGACTTCTAGCAATGAATGAATACAGACTGATTCCTGTTTTACTGTATTTAAATCAACTCGATATCAACATTCCACACATTTTTTAAGTGTATTATTTAACAAAACAGAGAAAATGTGTAAAATAACAGCAAAATGTTGTGAAAGAACATTCATTTGTCGCAGCAGGAATGTCACAGAACGGATAAAAAGTACAAATTTGAATATATTTACTGGCTCAAGAAGCAGAATTTAAAAAGATTGATTAGAAACAATGGCTCTCTCTGAAATCTGGAGTCCAGCTTAAACCTGGAGCTAAAACGAGGAGCAGTAGTTTGGAAAAATCAGCAGCATTTCTCGACTGTTTACTCGCGCTGTGAAGATTATTATTGAATTATTATTGAAGTGAAACAACTCTCAGGTCTGTTATGCTTCTGTGAATGAGGTTTGTGACATTTAATTTGTGTCCAAACTTCCAATAAAGTCACAGTTTTTGCATGAATGTTGATCGTGTTTGTGCACTCTGACGCTGCTGGCTTTGGCCTGCAGACGTCTGACAGCAACGTGATGTTCTGCTGACCTCTGCTGCTCACTGCTGATATTCTCCACAGATCTGTGAGCAAATTATTGATCACATTCAGAATGCATCTGTGGATCCTGACCCTCGTTTAAAGCCCTCAAATGAGAAAACTGCTGCTACGTTGTCTTTAATTAGCTGTAACTAATTAACGTGAGGAGAGAAGATCCCGTTGAGTGTTTAGCAGCTCTGATCTGTCAGGACACCGGAGCTTCCTGCAGAGCTTCAGCGTGTTTCTGAACCGCTGAGTCGGCTGCTGTCGACTCTGACCTCCGAGGCAGCTTCAGCACAGTCCAACAAGGTGCAGCAGCTGCTTCAGGGAAATCCTCGTGTATTTTAACTTTCACCAGCACAGATGGACACCAGCAGAAACACGCCGTGGAACCCAGATCTTCTCATGTTTATTCCAAATAATGCAATAATTAAGTCAATCCAGTCTAACATTAGAAATTAATCTATCAAGATGTTGTTTTTGCAGTTGTTTCAGAGTCTGTATTTACTGTATGCTAGCTAATAATAATCAGCAAGTGCTTGTTGTTTTGTTTCCTCTTTTTATTTGTAACTTAACAAAACAGGAAAAACCTATAAAATACCAATTAAAAAAGAAATCCCTTTACAATCCTTCATAAAAAGTTTTTTTTCTTTCAAAAAATATCAATATCTGTACAATAATGTTTTCTTTCTGATTCAGATACCATAAATGTTTGGATGATGTGGATGTTGTTTACAGCTTTTATCTGAAATTTAACAAAACAAGAAAGAAAATGAGTAAAATAACTTTAAGAAAAAAGTATTTTCCAAAATTTTATTCATACGAACATTCTTTGATTATATGTGGTCTTTTTTTTGGACCTGAACTAGATAAATAAAAAACTAAATTAAATTCAGTTTCAAAATGCAAAATGCTTTTTTTCCACATTAAAAATGAATTTAATAATTCATTAATATTTCCATTTTATTCATACTAACATGTTTTCCCTTTATGAACTTTTGTTCAACCCTATCCTAAAAAATAAAAAAAATAAAAGAATAAATAAACTGTTTGCTACGATAGCTCATGGCTAACTAGCTTGCTAGCTTTCGTGTATTAGCATACCAGGTTGTCTACAAGATATAGCTGTAGTTTTAGATTTTTATATTCATATCTTAATGTAATTTATACGTACAGGTTTTATTGTATTAGCTCTTTTATTTATCCCTGAGTTAAAGAAATTTTTTTTTAAAAATGCAGTTTTAAGAATTGCAGCCAGTGGCGTCCATGTTGTAGTTGAGAGCTAACCAAACTAAATTCGGACAAGCTGACAAAAATTTTCCATCAACAAAAATGCTAAAGTTTTAATATTTCTTGTTTTCACCTGAAGCTGGTAATATGTGATAAATTACATAACTTTACCTATTGAACAGGTAACCTTTAATTTTTATAAAGTTTGCCCAAAGGCTAATATTTTGCTACGTTAGCTTATGGCTAATTAGCTAGCTCTGTGTACTAGCATCTACTAGGTTATCATAAAGATGCAACTGTAGTGTTACATTTTCCTATTTAGATTTTATTTTTTCATATTAAGATGTTTTTATTGTTATTATTGATGAAACATAATAAAAAAAATAAAAAAATAAAATTAGGTTTCAAAATGGCAGCGAGTGACTCCATCTTGTGGAGACAGACAGAACAAAATTTTGGGGAATTACATTTTTTTCATTAAACTAGCAGGATAATGGGAGTTTTAAGTTTTAGTGTTAAGTTGTTTATGTGTCATATATCATTTTACTCGTTTTGAATGTCTTTTAATTTTTGTAAAATTGGACCAACTGTTAGTTTTTCGCTACGTTAGCCAGTGGCTAATTAGCATGCTAGCTGCCATGTAAACGACGCCATTTTGTCACTTAAAACTACCATTTATGTCTCCCGTTAATGTATGTTTATTCTGCTGTGTGTTTCCATCTCCACTGAGGACACTGAGGGCGGCCAGGTTCCACCGTGAGCTAACATGTTTTTAAGCTAGGCCCGGGTGCACTTGTCGCGGCCAGACCTTTGGCCCAGGTGACCGCCACCGGAGCCGAACTGGAACAGGAGGTGTGGGAGTGTTTAGGGAGTCCAACCCTGACTGGTTTCTATATTTAGAGCCGCAGCGAGTTTCCTGCTCGGCCACCCCCCCACCCGGTATGGCTCGGGCTTCTCCGGTGACAGTCCGGTCCGTCCTGCCCGTCCTGCGGACTCCAGATCTGTCAAACTCCGCTTCAGGTTTCACCGAACGCAGGCTGCAGAGCCGCCGCCGGAGCTCCACCTGCACCCGGACACAACGCACCTTCTTCTGCTGCACGTAAGTCACTTTTTCAGCTTTTTAAAATTGTTTTATTTTATTTTATTCACTACAAAGTGCGGGATCAAGCGAGCAACATGTGTGAGGAGAGCACCGGCTGCTGAGGCTGTAGTTGATCCCAGGTATCACCGGGCGCTGTGTTCATCCCCCCGGTGTCTCCTCCGCCCCGGACCCTCATTACAGCCTCCTGAAGCCCGCAGGGCAGCCGCTTGTTATCCGCCTTGTTAAGAAGTCCTCTGGTCCTCCTCAAGGACTCGTTACACGTCTCGGCTGAGCTGATCTGAAACCAGCAGCAGCACACACGTGTTCCCTACTGCTGCTATTTTTGGGCCGAGACACAATCTGACATTCCTGCAATCAAAGTGAGAGCACTTAGTAGCACTCACAACGTACAGCAGCAACACAACAGCAACACAACAGCAACACAACGGGTTAAATGCACTAACATGGCTCGTGTTGGCTGCAAAGTGTCGTTTTTTCAATCCTCAGTATAAACTTTGCAAGTGTGAGGACGTGCAAACATGCAAATCTCAGCGTGTCTCCTCTATAAAGGGAGTTTATCCATTTTAAAGCCACTTTTAGTCTCATTAGTGGGTCATTTTGTTGCTTCTGCCCTTATTTAACACATAAAAGTTGCTGGAAATAAGATAAAACTTGTGCCAGATATTGCTCAGAAATGAAAACAAAATAAGTAACCCAAAATAAAACCAGAATACAACACAACAACTTGTTAAATTAAGTAAAAAAGACTCGAGAATGAACAGAATATATATATTTTTGGCAATGCACAGCACAAACTTTGCAAGTCTTAGGATCTGCAAACATGCAAACCCTCAAATGTCTTGTCTGTAAATTTTATGCCCGTCAGCAGCAACACAACAGCTGGTTAAATGCACTAACATGGCTTGTGTTGGCTGCAAACTGTCATTTTTGCAATCCTCAACGTAAACTTTGCAAGTATTTGGACATGCAAGCTTGGAAATCCGAACAAGTCCTGCCTAAAAAGCTATTTTCAGTCTCTTCAGTGTGACGTTTTTATTGCGTCTACCTTCATTTAACTCAAAACCAGCCGCTGGAGATACAGGTAGCGGGGATACGATAGAACTTTCTGCCAGATTTTGCTCGGAAAACAACAAAATGACGATGCTGGAAATACAACAAGTGACTCGAATAGAAATGTACGACACAATCTGACGTTCCTGTAATGAAAGCGAGCGAGCTTAGTAGCACCTAAAACATACTGCAGCAACACAACAACTGGTTAAGTGCTTTAAAAATGGCTTGTATTGGCAGATTTGTGTAGTTTTGGACTAAATTTGCCAGTTTTGCCGCGCGCAGACATACAAATCTGAACACGTTTCACCTTCACGATAGGCTGAGGATGAACATTATTCATCGTATTGGCTGTGAAGTGGATTTTTTGTGTGCGAGAACATGCAAACAGGTCATTTTTCTATTACATCTCCCTTCATTTAACACAAAATCAGCTGCTGTACGTGTGTTACGAGTTTTAAAAATAAACGCTAGAATAGAAACGTACGACACAATCGGATGTTCCTGTCAGCTTGTAACTTGGTCTGCAAGCTACAGCAGCGACAAAAGCAGCAGAAATGAGTTGAGGTTTGTGTATTTTAGCGTACGCTGAAAGGTGGTTTGTATTTTCCCGTCAGCTTGTCGGCTGCTGCTCGTGTTTTAGAGGCTTTTTTAATCTACATCTCATCAGAGGGTTTCTTCCTGAGTTCTCCAGAGACAGTAACAGTTTGTGGATGTGAGTTTCTGCAATAGCTGTCGCGCTAAATCTTCTTAGAGCGTCGTGGTTTCAAAGTTCTTTCTTTCAAGGGTTCTTCTGTCGGTGCAGCTTCTGGACTCTGTTTCCTGAGAGGCTCGTACAACATTTCTGACGCGTAAACCCACACTTACCAGCTGTAAACGCACACGAACAACACTGACACACTTCACCTATGTGGGGAAGTCAACAGGGAATCATTTCACTCAGCTCGCTGGATTAGAAACGCATAGCGCCGGGCAGGATAGCGTGACCCGGTATGACTGAGGCGCCCAAAAGGTTAAAACTCACCGGACCGTCCGGGGAAAGCTGCAGAAGGACTCATCACACCTGTTTTAAGGAACTTTCCAAAGAAAAGACGATTATTTTTCACGTAAGAAACAAAAAATCTGGTGAATTCCTGAGTTTTGTTCCCGTAAAACACTGTTTTGTTAAAATCACATCCATTCAAAACCAGAAAGCACTTTGTTCATTATCCTTAAAAAGCTGGATGCTCTAAAAAGAAACATCCTGCAGCGTCGTGTAATCGGATCGATTCTGCATTTTCATTCAGTCCAATATAAATAGCTTCAACGCCAGCGTTTTGGGCTCCTAGAACAGTCTGTGCCGTATTCAGGTTTTTCTATTTATAAGATTTATTTTCCACATTTAGAGGAATTCATGCAAAATCTACATTTTCTACATGCAAAGGAATCTGCAGTACTTTTTAAAAAAAATTAATGTTTCCTACATTTTTGCTCTATTTTCTTCCCCACAAAGGATTATCTAGCTTAGTTGTTCTCAAACTGGGGGTCGGGACCCCCATGGGGGTCCCAAGATAATTTCAGGGGGTCGCCAGATCATTGTAAGAAAAAAAACCCCAAAAAACCAATTAGGCCTACATTTATCAAATAAATGTGTATTAGAGCCGTCAAAATTAAAACTGTACTTCTTCCTGTTCCTTTTTCAAACTTGTTAATATTATGACTTGATTAATCGATATTATTGTTATTATTATTTTTTACTCTTTTTAAAATTATTTTCTTCTGTTTTTATATTTTTTTACCCTTTCATTGGTTCGTAATAAATTCAATTCATTCATTCATTCATTCAAAAGAAAATTAACGTGTTAATGTAAAGAGATTAATCTGTGGAATTAACTTGTTAATTTTTAACTCATTAATGCACAAACAACACGGTTATTACTCGCGATATGTTAAGAATTCAAATTGCTGTCTTGGGTTTGAGAACCACTGATCTAGCTGATGGTATCCGTTGAGATTTCTTAAAACCTGATCGGCATTCTGTTATTTTTACACAACAACACGCGACAAAAACTGTTTTTTAATTAAAGATTTGTTAAAATAGTGACCCAGAAATATATGTAACAAGTGGAAAAGTGACATTTTTAGACATTAACACAACAATGAGGCAGTTTTTAATTGACATCAGATAGAGCTTATAAAATAACTACGAGGCAGGTTTGACAAATCCAGGCTTTGTTTATGTTAACCGGCTCAACAAATCACACACACAAGGAGGCTTTAAACACATCATGTGGCTGTTTTTTCTGCACAGAATTGACCAATTACGTGGCGCCTGCTTCTTTCAAAAGGGAAAAGGTTGTTCTAATGGAGAATTTTAAATGTTATTTTATGGCAAGAAGCTGCTGGAACTCTGGTTTTATCTTCTTATCTTTGGTTTTTAGATTACATTTTATTAAGGCTCTATTACCCCGCTTAGGATCTGATGTGGAGTTTTATTTATTTGTTGTATTTTGTGAAATATGATCAAGTGCCATTCCATTCTGTGCTTAGTTTTTACCCTTTGAAGCGCTTTTGGCCGATGTTGTCGTGTGTGGTTGTTTTTGTGCAGCTGCATCAAGAGGAATTTCCTTCAGGACAATAAAGTTCATCTCATCTCTCTGTCGCTAAATTTAAAGCGTTTAAATGTGATGCCGAAGCAGAAACCTGCAGAATTTGGCCAAATTAAAGTGAAATTAATGTTACTGACGATGAACGCTAATAGACTGATCAGTTTTCTGATCTGCGTTCTGTTAGCTGCAAAATCAAGCATAAAAACATATTTTAAAAAAAATTTCTGCGTCATGAACGGAATGCATGCAGATCACCGTGGCATGTGAAAGTTTTCTTTATTATATATATAAATAAGGCAAAATCCACAACAGTCACTCAAATAACTAGAAACTGGAAAAAGTAATAATACATAAAAATTTACTAAAACACAATTTAGTGAAATAAGACATTGCTTTTGAATTGCGGTTGAAAAAAATAATTAAAAAACCCCAAAACTGTCCCGGACAGCACTTTGCTGATGAGCAGTGGTCCAGAACACCTGTCAACAGGTGCACAAGTCTGACTGACAGTTACAGGAAACACCTGAATGCAGTGATTAGCTCAGAGGGTTGTTCAACTAAATATTAGTTCACGGGTCCCATCGTGCTTGTTTTTTATTTTTATTTATTTATTTTTTTTAACATATTTCTGTTGAACCACAATTCAAAAGCAACGTCATAATGTTCATAAAATGTTTATTTATTATTGCTTTTGTCAGTTTCAGCTTATTTCAGTGACTGAAGCTCTTTAATGGGAGGGTATGAATACATCTGAGGACGACTGTACATATATAAATAAGCATTGCTGAATGCTTCGTCCGTATCGAGCTGCCCTAACACATGCTTTTTCCATCGTCGCTCTGCAGTAACTGCTCCTCTTTATTCTTCCGTTCGTTATTAACGTGCAGCTTGACGGGTTTGCACATCAAACCTGAGAACCGCTCACACGGAACAAATCAGGAAAAGAATCCTCACAGAATCCAAAACGTCCCGAGGTTAGAAAGAAGAGACGCCTTAGTGACATTAAAAAAAAACTCTGACTTTAGGCTCAGCATACCTGCTAACTCATTAATCTCGCTCCGGCTGGCGTTTTGCTGCCAACTTCCGCCGCGCTTTGTTGCACCTGTGATACAGCCAGCAGCTAAGTCACGACAAAACCATTATTAGAAAAAAAGCAAAGACAAATAAGAGGTAAATCTTTTGCCTGTTGATCTTTTATGCACGTTTTTCTTTCTTCTTCGTGGCTGTTCTGATGTCACGCGTCACATTCTGTCCTGCGTGATAATCAACAATAATAATAAATCGCAGGATATTTGTCCCATATCTGTAGTGTTTACGCTGCTGCTCCCCTTTTCTTTTACCGTCACGTCCTCCAGGGCGTGCCTGAGAAAACTCTGCTGCGCGACAGGTTCAACAACACCGACTCCGGTGAGCACAAAGCGCTGCTGGAGATCAGTTAAATCAGAGCGTTGGTGTGCACAATAACAGGGAGGCATCGGGCGGGCCGTCGGCGTCACACCTGAATTTACACGGGAATGTGGAAGGTGGAGGCGAACGACCGCCACACGGACTGGGTGTCAGAGGGTTTGATTGAGCGCTTGGCGTCGGCGTGGTTCAGTTGCAGCTTGTTGGAACCACTTAGTTTCGTCCATTTCTATTATTTCAGTCGACTGTCGTTTAATTTTTTGCTGAAGAATATTAGATTTCGTATTAAACTCAATACAACTCGGCAAATATTAGCATGCAGTTAAACAGACAAACACATTTTACAATCACTGAAGTGATTGAATTCATCTGCTCATGTTGTTGCATGGTGCAGGTGGACATAAATGGTGATTTATTCGACCTCTGTGAACGAATCTTCATCTTCAGCATGTGTTTAGTTGCCTTCAGTGCAACAGACCTTTATTACAAAGGAAAAGCAACTTAGGGAAGCTGCGAAAATACGACAGTGTTTAGTTTGCAGGTAATCAAATTCAATTTTATGCAGTTTTCCTGATGCTAAATTCACATTATGCCAGTAGGATACTTGTTTTCTTTTGTTTATGCTAACTAGCTGTTAGCAAAAGTTCTATTCGTGCCACCGAAGTGGTTCCTAGTTGACCTGAAGGCGGCGGCCGACAGGTGTTAATGCGTTTTCATACCTCCTGAAGAAATATTTAAATCTTTGGCTTCTTTCCAAGTACTATCTCTCTTTTTTTTTACTTTCACTATGTGCTGCAGCTGCCCTTCCAACGTCTGAACTGTCGACTCAGTCTGTGTTCAGAGTTATCTGCTATTTTGGAACGAAAGATAAGGTCTGTTAAATATTTTGGGTGAGTCTTGTGAATTCTGTATGTTTTCAGAGCTTCTTTGCCATTTCACCTTGAAAAAAATGTCTCGCCAGAAAAGCCTTTTTTAAAAATTTTTTTTTTAATATCTCCAGAAATGAAACTCTGACAGTCACGAAATTTGGTAAAACCACAAACAGAATAGTTTAGATCAGATCTAAGTGAATGGATAGATCCAGACCCAGAACAAAATTTTAATTATTGACACTTGAAAATGGAAAAAAGTGCAGAATTTCCAATCAATGGAGGTTTTGTGTCCCTAGAAGGTTCCTGTAAGTGTCTATCTATGGATGGATCCATGTTTCGACTAAAATCCAGTCTTTGGTCAACACTTCACCAACTGTTGAGGCTCTACCATCAGTAGAACCTGATGTGTGGTAAATATGACAAGACAAGGTTCCAGTTTTTAGATATTTTGATGTGAAATTTGTCCAAAATCACAGAAATTTGCCCAAAATGTCAATAATGAATAAATATTGACCCTTGACAATAAAAGCAACTGCAGAATTTCCAATCAGTCATGGTGTTGTGTCCCCAGAAAGTTCCCTTAAGTGTATATATGGATGGATCCATATTTCAAAACTAAAAATGCAGGCTTTCCCCAACTTTCAAGACTCTAGCGTCAGTAGAATCTGATGAGTGGTGAGTATTGTTGATGTATCATCAGTTTCTCTGTTCAGGATCCATTTCAAGAACCTGTACTGGAACATTTATTGAGGCAAAACCAGCCTCATAAGTTGTTAAACTTGAAAATACAGACAACACTGAAGTAATTTGTAGCTGTGAACAAATAATAACAACATATGAACCCAATGAACGCCAGTTTTTGTCTCTTACCAATGAGTCCATGTGAAGATTTTGTCAAAAAACTGGAATATTGGCTTCTAATACTTACCATACATCAGATTCTACTGACGTTAGAGCCTCAACAGTTGGTGAAACGTCTACCCAAGACTGTATTTTAGTCTAAAAAATATGGATCCATCCATAGATATACACTTAAAGGAACCTTCTGGGGACACAAAACTACCCAAGTGTGAAAATGCTGCACTTTTTCCCATTTTAAAGGGCCAATAATTAAACACCTGTCCTCTGCTGAAGCCACTCAATCATTTGGACCTACTGGTAACATCATCTGTGTCCAAAATGACTAAAAATATACATTCAAAATGGCTCAAAGTTTGTCAAAAAATTGTCCAAAACTGTCAAAAAAAATGACCATAATAACATGAAACTTGTCCAGAATGAATCAGCATCCATCCAAAAAGGCAAATGTCCAAAATGACTCAAAGATTGTCCAACTGGACTCATAGCACTGTTTTAACATGTCAGATTCTACTGATGTTAGAGCCTCAATAGTTGGTGAAATGCAACCAAAGACTGGGTTTTAGTAGAAACATGGATCCATCCATAGATAGACACACTTAGAGGAACTTTCTAGGGCCACAACATCAGCCTTGATTGAAATGTTTTCCATTTTTCAGGCACTAGTAATTAAAAATCAGGCCTCTGCTGGAGCCAGTGATAGTTTTGTCTGTGAATTTAGTTTGAGTTATATTTCTGGGGATGTTGAACCTTTTAAACGGCTTGTTTTGATGGTAAAACCTTCATTTTATTTTACTTTATTTTACCTTTATTTTATACCCTAGTATTCTGTGTTGTCTTTTTGCTTTTGTTTACCGCTTTGTTGAATATTCATGCAGCTGTAACAACCGAATTTCACTCTGGAGAGTCAGTCGAAGTCTAAAAAGTGTCAAAATTCTGCCAAAATATTCTACAAAATTTTACCTTTAAATAACAAACAATCAACTCTGAACAAAATCTGGAGTAATTCTATCTGGTTTTCCACAGACTAACCCAGATTCCTGTGGTGCTCATGCAGCTGCGATATGCTAATTCGTCACATTATTGCGCCTTGAGCTTTGGCCGTCTGGCTCGTGCATCCGTCACACTCTGTGGTGTTAAAACGAGCTGTTGTCTGTCCGTTTGCTCTCGGCAGCTTAAGCTTGTTAATAACTTGCAAGATACTAATAGAGACGCATCTTCCAGAGAAGCATGCAGGCTTACGAAGTGCAACACAAGGCCTGGGTTTAGTCGGACATCCTGGTGTTTGTGGCTGCGTTTAGCATGCTAATTGGGAAAATACTGCTTTCTTTTTCTAAAATACTATGTAGAAAGAGAATCAGAATGCATCCCTAGAGTTTATATTTTTATACAGGAGTCACTGAGCATCAACTACATCGATTTTATCCACACTTTGCTGCAATGTTTTGGTTGCCAGCGAGCTATTTTGGACAGTTGTTTTCATGATGATTGGCTGATTGACTTAGAAAACAGTTTGACTTCCTACAAAAAACATCCACAGTTGAAACCAGAAGTTTACATCCACTGTAT
>NW_007578041.1:167159-170557 GCF_000690725.1 Stegastes partitus | reverse complement strand
TTGTCACAGAAGGAAGCAGTGTGTTTGAGGTGTTCCTTAAAATACATCCACAGGTGTGCCTCCAGTTAACCAATCAGAAGCTTCCAAAGTCATGACATCATCATCTGGGCTTTTCCAAAAAGTTTGAAGGCGTCTTAGTGGATGTAAACTTCTGACTTTGGAGAAAGTAATAAAAAAATCACAAGGATTCGCTTATTGTTGAGTGCCTGAGGAATGTGGTCAAAGTGAATGTGCTCCTAAACACGGTTCAGGTTTTTAAAACCATAAACTATGGATGACTGTGAAACTGTAAATCAATACATCAGCTGCTTTCAGAGATAAAACTTAAGCTTCTCACTTTGCAATCGGAGGAACCTCAGGAACTATTGAAGCTAAAACCCTGAAGTATTTGCTGCTGTTTCTCATGTCTTGGTGAGTCCGTTGGGGTTCTGTCCGTCCCTATGTTGTGTCCTCGTCTCAGGCTGCTGCTGCTGGGAATAATAATCTGTATAAATACGCGTATAGAGCATCTGAAGCCGGTGCCGTCTGTGTCCTGCTGCCCCTCCCGGAGCTTTTTCCACCCAGTAGCGAGCGTCGCTGCCCTCCGCCTTGTTTCTACTATTAGCGCCGACCGGACCGACTCGTGACTTTGACTCAGGGAAACTCTGCTGTGCTCTCTTTGCGCATAATATGCTCTTTATTTCGCTCTTAAGTTCTCCATTAGGTTAATTTCAAGGCATGTTTTTTTTGCGTTTTTGACCTTTTGCGAAACAAAACCGTCTGTCAGGCTTCAGTAAATGAAACCTCTGTTGACAAATTGATTTAAAAATCTTGAATTGGTCCTTTTTAAATCTCGATTCTGATCACTTTGGAGGAGGTGATTTGATTTTGGATCAAACCTGTTTGGACAGCACCAAACTGTACTCAGGAACAACCCTCTCTGCTCCACTTTTGCTTTGCATTTGTACTCCTTTAGCTTTCTCTGTCGTGTCTTAGTGGGTTTTTCTCTGGTGTTGCTGTAGAAAACTAGCAGCTGATGGGAGGAAAAGACGGACCGGATGTTCATGACAAACGAAATGAGGCTGTGTCGCCTTACTTAACAGAAATTTTAGCTTTTTTTTCCTGCCATTTTGGCCCATTTCATAAATAAAAATGTGTGTTATGCTTGACTAAATGGTTAGAAAACTGCAGAACTGTGTTTATTCTTATTTAATTCCCCGTCTGCTTGATTCTCTTTTACATCTCGTTAGTACTTGTTTACCTCTTCTTCGTCTTTTCAGGTTTTTATCTCGATTTATTGCGTCTGACTCGTCTTCCTCACGTAATAAAACAGGAAACTTTACAATTAAAGACAGTCAAAAATGAAAAAAACTGTAACAACAAACCCGCACTCCAGTGAACAATCATTTTGCATCAGTTAATTTAGCAGCACTGAAGTCCAAAACCTCTGAGCTTAACGCTTATTTATGTGGTAGATTCATCTGTTTATTATTTCTGTAATTAGCTGTTTAATCTTTATAATGTTCATCAGTGTTTCCCAAAATCCCAAGATGATAAGATATTTAGTTTATTGTCATGAAAGAGGAACAAAACCAGAAAACACTCAGACTGAAGAAGCTGGAATCAGAACGTTCTCAAACCAACTCAAAAAAAAAAAACCCCAAATCAACTCCTCCCAAGAAATGGTGCTAGGGTGCCAGAAAAAATAGAAAATAGTAGAGTACTGTCATGATCAGAAGCTGAAAAAATGTGGAAAATAACAGCGAATGTCTGTAAAATAGTTTGATTTTTAGTGGATATAAATATGAATATTTGTTAAAGAAAATACTTCATTTTGATGTGGACACTATTTACAATTCTGTTCTGTTTTTGTTTGTTTGTTTGTTCTTTCCAGTCAACATGTAAATTAAAACTTTATTAAATTAGTAATTAAACAAAAATAAAAAACAAAATTATTTACAAGTGTTCTGAAACATCATATTTTTTTCAGATTTAAATATACTAAAAAAAAAAAAGAGTATATATCACTGCCTTAAACATTATAAATGGACAAATTGTCATTTTAGAAATGTTTATTTTTGATGTTATTTATAGTATTTGCCAGCTTTCATGTGTTTATTTTGTAGAGTGAATGTGTAAATTATTACTTTATGCTGTGATTTTAATCAACATTAATTGTAACTTAACAAATTAGGAAAAAACGGTGAAAATGCCAGTAAACTGATTTTCCTTTCTTTACTGACCCGAAGAAAGAATATGTGCAAAATATTTGTTGGTATTCATTACAGACTTTTATACTATGTTAAATACATTTTCTGATGAGTTGGTGGTTCCAAATACGTGACAAATGTGCCTCTTTTTATATTTAAAAAAAATCTTTTAAAAAATTTTTAAAAAACAATAAAAAAAAAACAATACCTGTCACCTAAACCAAATGTCCTGGGTCCAAAAGAGCCCAAAGGTTCTGAATAGGGTTAAATCAGCTCTCCACGTTGCTTCTTATTCTCTCTGAGCAGTCAGAAATAAATCACATTCAACCACTAACACTACATTTTTATGCTCAGGAATGCAAATAAATAACTATCATTTGACATCGTAATCAAGGAATTATCGTGTGCTTTACTGTTTTTACTGTAGTTTTTTTTGTAAAACTTTAAATGTGAATTATATTTTAGCATTAAAAACACTGTTTGGGTTAAAGAGCTTCTACATACTGGTGTTATGAACCATTACAGCAACATAAGAAGTGGTTTTGCTCGTTACCAGTGCTGCTCGTTTGGTGCATTTGTGGCATAAACCTAATACATGTGTTAAGCGCTGCAGTATGTTGTTGTTGTGCTGCAACCTTAACAGACAGAACAACAACCTCACACGGTTCGTATCTATTATCTACAGACGATACCAGTTCCCTCTGAGCGATCTCAGAGCTCAGTTCAGTGTTTCATATTTCCAGCACTTTCCCTGTTTCCGTGCCACCTCCTCCTCCTCCTCCTGCCCCCCGTGCAGCTGACGCGAGGCCTCGGATGGCTCGGATTCCTGACTATAGTGGTTCCATCCACCCCCAGCCGCACACACATGCGCTCGTGGCTTTATTAGCGCGCGTGTCGCCTTAACGTGGCCGGGCTTCGGTTCTGGAGTTGTGTGTTTTTTTTTTTTAGAAGCGGCACGTGCTGTGGTGCTGCGGTGCTCTTGGCTAGAGGTTGAACTGCAGCCCGACGGTAACCTTGGGCGAAAGCTCGGAGGAGTTTAAAGGCCGCCAGCTGGTTTATCAAATTGTACGATTGCGTGTCGGTGTTTTAAACTCTGAACTCCAGGCGGCTTCTGGTCGTTTCGGCTTTTTACCCAGTCTGGAGAACTGAAGCAGTAGGACACAGTTAGAACGTCACAAATCCCCCAAACACTAAAAAACAAAGGTGGAG
>NW_007578041.1:35920-165852 GCF_000690725.1 Stegastes partitus | reverse complement strand
GGATCCACCGTCTCAGATTCAGTTCATTTATTTTACACAAACTCGAAAACTCGAAGTCGCCATGTTTAGCATTTTTCATGAGCATCCACAGGTGTTACCAAGACGACTCTACACGCTGAAGATCATTTACATATCTCAGATTTGTAATTGGTTTCTATACTTGTCTCCTCTCTGCTCCGAGCTGCAGTTCAGCTGAAAAGTCTTTGAATTTTGGGATTTTGTTGGTCACAGTTACATCAAGGAGCTTGAAATTTTTTTGTTTTGTAAAGAATCTGGTGGAAATCCAGTTTGTGTTTTTTTGGAAAATTTCAAACTTGACGTGAAGCATAAAGTGATTTTAATGCAGCATTTAGGTCTCTGGCTTGGCTTTGGACAGAACGGTGTCGCTGAAGAAGCAGTTATACACAGTTATAAAACCATAAACCCTAAAAAAAAAACAACCAGTAGAATCTGTCTTGATCAATTATTTTGTATCGTCCACATTCTCCATAATTAAGAACACTGTAGGGGCTCAGCTTTAATAGGTATTATCGGTATTTTTGTTGGGTTTTTCCTCCCTAATGTGTAAATTATTCAGGTCAAATCACACCATAGTTAGCAATATAAGGCCTCAACCCCAGTTTTTACGCTTATTTGTTTGAATTAGTTTTCATTATTTGTCTAATTCGACATCTGTTTTGTTATAAAGCACTTTGTACCTTTATTTTCCAAATGTTTAGTCGCCGTGCTGCGTTTAGTTTACTGATTTATTTTCATTTTCAGTCTCAGAGTCTCACAATGGTTCACGTTTGGCTAAATTTTAAACGAGAATAAAATGCTTTTCGATGAAATATCACAATTTTAAGCTGAGATGTGGTTAATTTTCCTGAAGGAACCACGTTTGTTGCACGATTAGAACAAGGACCGCAGGAAAGTTGGTTCACAAATTAGGTTTTCTTTCTGTTTTTACGACGTTTGACTCATTAATCATTCTGCAGACATTTATAGTTTCTGGATCTGGTGCAGATGGTTTATCGTATTTTCTTGTGATTCTGATGAAACACCACATTTTTAATCTTAGTTTTGGCGATTATTCTTGACATGATTCACAGACCAGTGGAAAGTTAACAAGTCTGACGATGTTCTCTGTTTTTGCTGCTTTTTGCTCTCTTTGACATTTTTTTGCAAAAGAAAACGCGCCTTTCACAGTGTTGTGGGGTTCAGAGAGTTAAACGTTGTTGTTGTGTGTGGATTAATATGATCTCATCCTCTGGACCGGCAGCAGATGACTCTGTCTGACGTCCAATAATGCTGTAAGAGGAGGAAGTTGACTTGTGATTATGAGGTGATAATATTACGCTGCTGCTGCTACGAGACGTGGAAGTCTGGCCAACGCACAACCGTCTCCTGAACCATATCAACCTGTGAGATGAACTTGTCTGCAAAAATACCAAACTGACAGTCGCAAGTTTTGACCTTTTCGGATAACGTAAGTGTAACTCAGCGTTTCTGTTGTGGCCTCCGGGCCCTGCAGCCGCATAATGAGTGTCAGAAATGTCTAAAGCAGCACCTGCAGCGTCCTAAAGAAGTGCTGACATGCCTTTTTTGTACTGTTTTACAATCTGTAGTCATGTCTTCGCCCCAAACGAGAATGTCTCGTCTTGATTTCCACAGTCCTAATTCTCACATAAAGCATTTTGACACAAATTCCAGGGGCAGATGAAGAAGCTGCTCATTAATAGTCACCTGGAATTGGGTTTGTCATGCAGCTAGGCCGCTCTCGGAGGCTTTTCTGAAGCAACCTAACAGTAAAAAGATGCAAAATGAGCTCGCTAGCATGCACAAAATGCCTATAAATGTGATAGAAAAGACAAAACACAAGCCTGTGTGAGCAACAAAAATCGTTTTTAGCATTTACACTCCTCTTAATGTGAAGCTGTGCCATCGGGAAAAATACTCAAAGTGCATTAAAAGCTACTGTCAGGACCAGTGAAATGTATATAGAGAAGCTTTAAAGGTTCATTTCTGTGTAGTTTGATGTCTTTTCATGTTCTTTATGACGTTTTCTGTTGTTTTTATGTTATAGTTAAATGTGTTTTTATGAGGCTCCTTTCATGCCTGTATGTAAAGCAACATGCCGTTCTGTCCCTGCATGGACAATAACTCAAGTCTGCTCCTCTGGTTTGCTTTGTTTTAACAAAAAATATACGACGTCGACCTTTAATGCATTCACACGTCAGACTGAAGCTAACATGCTACTGCTACAACATAAAGGAAGCATTACGAGGTCGATTTTGATGAAATACTACAATTTTAAGCTTATTTTTAGCAATGCATGATGCATTCACAGACCGTCGGAAAGTTAAAGAAGTCCGGTTTTTCCCCTTAAATGGTGTAATTTTGACAGTTTTTGTGACGAGAACATGTCTTTGAAACCTGCTGTCAGCTTTGTTTTAACTATATATATGACTTTGACCTTTAATGCATTCTTATATGTCAGACTAGATGCTAATGCTAACATGCTAATGCTACATCATAAAGGACGCGTTAGGAAGTTTTGATTTTAAATAAATATTGCAATTTTAAGCCTATTTTTGGCTGTTTGTCAGAGACAAGTTCATGATGCATTCACAGACCGCTGGAAAGTTAAAAAAGTGTAAAGATACTCTCTGTTTTTCCAGTTTTTCCTCTCGTTGAAATAGTTTTTGTAACGAGAACATGTCTTTGAAACCTGCTGTCGGCTTTGTTCTAACAATATACAGCTTTGACCTTTAATGCATTCATGTATGTCAGACTACAGCAATACTAACATGCTAATGCTACAACATTAGGAGGTTGATCATGATACAGATTTTGATGAAATACTACAATTTTAAGCTTTTTTTGGGCATTTGGCTGTGTATGATGCATTCACGAACAGCTGGAAAATTAAAAACGTTGGATGCTACTCTGTGTTTTTGCAGTTTTTTTTTCGCTCTTAAAAAGTTTTTGTGCCGAGAACATGTCTTTGAAACTTGCTGTCGGCTTTGTTATAACAATACACATGGTTTTGACCTTTAATGCATTCATATGTCAGACTAAAGCAATGCTAACAGGCTAATGCTTCTACATAAAGAACGCATTAGGAGGTTTTGATTTAAAAAAAAGAAGTGCATGATGCATTCACAGACCGTTGGAAAGTTAAAGACACCTGCTGCTGACTTTGTTTTAACAGCATATATGGTTTTGACCTTTAATGCCCTCGTATGTGTGAGTCCACAGCAGCGCTAACATGCTAATGCTACAACATAAAGGACGCATAGGGAGGTTGATCGAGCGTGCTGCTGTTTAATAGTCCGTGAAGTCTCGTCCCTGCGTGAGTGCAGTCGGTCTAAAACACACAAACTGCTTCTCTTTGACCTGATCCGACATTTGCTCTGACACACGGGTCGGCCCTGTGCTCTTTCACACCGTTTTATTTTGGGCCCGCTCACCTGTCTGTCCTCCTAAACTGTCACGTCAGTCGGGTTCGCGGTCGCGCTGCTCAAATAAAAGACGTCCCGACCGGCTTTCTACTTTTTTTTTTTTCCTCCCCGCACTGTGATTTGTGTAGGCGGCGACGTGTTTGGAGAGAAATCTAAATGTCACACATTTTTCCCAGTTCACTTATTCATATCCCAGAGCGAGACTGAACAAGATGCAACACGGTCCAACAGCAGCTCATCATGTAGCGCCCCGACACTGTCTCACTGCTCCACAAAAGACGATAAACTCCCTCTGGACTGAGTCTTTGAGGTGTTTTCTGCTCAACTGTTGAGGCGTCGTTGGACATTTGTGGCTTTTTGTGTCTTTAAATGAAGCAAACTCTGTCTTTTGTGACACTGTCGGTCTTTTTTTTGCTCTCTGTAGTTGTTTTGTTGCTCTTTCTAAATCATCATGTTTCTTTGTTGCCCTGAAAAGCTGCAGAATTCTTTGTTGTTGTTGTTGTTTTTTACAGGATCTGGTGCAAATGGTTTAATTGTGGTGTATTTTTGTGTGATTTTGGTGAAAAGCTACAATTTTTTTTCTTGACAAAGCCACACATGATGCATTCAAAGACTGCTGGAAAGTCAGAATGTGGGACTCTACTTTCTGTGTTTGTTGAGTTTCTGTAAAGAAAACATGTTTTAAATGTTTCTGTGGGTTTTGGGGTAAAGAAGCGTCCTAAAGAAGTGCTGACATGCCTGTTTTGTACTGTTTTACAATCTGTAGTCATGTCTTTGCCCCAAACGAGAATGTTTCGTCTTGATTTCGTCTGACTTCCACAGTCCTAATTATCACATAAAGGCTTTTTAAAAATAGATTTGACGCAAATTCCAGATGTAGAAGAAGCTGCTGATTAATAGTCACCTGGAGTTGGGTTTGTCATGCAGCTAGACCGCTCTTAGGGGCTTTTCTGAATCAGTCTAGTAACAAAAAGTGCAAAATAAGCTCGCTAGCATGCACAAAATGTCTGTAAATGTGATAGAAAAGATAAAATACAAGTCTGTGTGAGCAGGAAGGGAAGAAACGAGCAACAAAAATCATTTTTAGCATTTACACTCCTCTTAATGGGAAGCTTTTTGGTGAAAAATTGCAATTTTAGACTTATTTATTTTTGACAAAGCCACACATGATGCATTCAAAGACCGCTGGAAAGTCAATATGTGGGACTCTACATTCTGTTTTTTGCTCTGTTAAGTGGTGTAAGTTTGAGAGTTTCTGTGAAGAAAACATCTTTTAAATGTTTCCGGAGTATTACAAGCTGTTATTTTGAGTTTTCTGGATTTTCCTGACAACTGCCGTATTTCCATTTTGTTTTTTTTAATGCACATTTGCACAAGAAATGTTGAAAAACCTCATGACCGATGAGATATTCATGCTTTTTTTGTGTTGATACCAGCTGACATAAATCACAACTTTCCCAAATGAGAACAGTTCCTAAAGACCTAGTTTCATAGAGGGTCAAGTTTTGTTTGTTTCTTCTTCGAGGTTTCTTCGTGGTTTTGCAGCCAACAGCCACGAGGCCTACAGCGCCACCATCTGACGACACTGTGCAGCCAAATTTATTCACTTGGAAAATAAAGCCTTATTCGCGTTTCCTTTTTAAATGTTTTTTTTTTTTGTGTGACATTTCAGAAGTGTTGCTTGACAATTAGGTGGACGTATCGCTGTAGATGCTGTTTTCTGTGTGATGTCAAACAACATGACTCATATCTTTAAATAAACCGTTTGATTAGCAGCAGCTCCACTGGTTTGTTCAGGTAGATTTTGTTTGGAGAAGCTTTTGTTGAAACCTCATTGACCGATGAGGTGTTTTAGTTTCTGAAGCTTCCCTGAAAGCCTCTAACTCTGACGTTATTTTTCCTCCGTGTCTTCCAGAGCGGTGAAATGCTGCCGGGAGTCTGCGTATGACCAAGTATGTCGTCAGACTTCTGCTCCAGAGACGATGTGGTGGACCGGGGGCCCATCCCCCTCGACATCGACAATGTCCACATGCTGCTGCAGGGTCAGTCGCATGTTTTATTTCCAGAAAACACCGACTCAAGATGCAGTCAAATGTACTTTAGCATCTCAGAAGACCAGAGCAGGTTCTTTGTTTAGGATTTGCCAACGTCTATAGCGGGACCAGAAATATTAATTATCCATGTTTTCTTCAGGTAGAGCACTGATTAACTGTTGTGTCTGAGCCACAGAGTGTAGATGAAAGATGGATTTAGCCTCCAAGTCTGAAAAGACGCTTTAAATCTATGTTTTTTCCAGCAGCCAGCAGGGGGCGACTCCGATAGTCCGGTAGTATAAAAGGCAATGAGAAAATGAGTCACTTCCCACTTGATTTGTTACCTCTGTTAACATTTTTCTAATGAGGTTATGGCTCTAATTGGTAGTTTAAAGTCTGCTTCAGTACATCATGATGCTTTTATTAAATTATGGTCCTATTTACATGAAGATAAAGCAGCTGTCCACTGCAGGAACTGGCGTTTACAGACACAGCCTCCAGAATCGGCCATTTCAACCATTCTATTGTCGTTACACAGCTGTTTCTTGAGGATTGCTTGGAAGTACCCATGAAAACAGCCTTAAAAGAGGTTCTACAGGGGCGGTTCCTGCCCTCAGAACATGTCCAACGGTTCAAGCTGATCTAAAATAGTGGAAACAGGCTATAGATGGCAGATGTGCCTTGTGATTAACTTCACTGTGGAAAATGACTCTCTGACCAGCTTCAGCAGCATCTTCACAAGGTCTTTAGCTTCTGTTCTGGGGTTTGTTTGCACATTTCAACCAGAACCCTTCATCTCTGGACACAGAACCGTCTCCTTCCTGAGCCTATGATGGCTGGACATTCCCATGGTGGTTATACTTGATATGACTGTCTGAACAGATGAATGTGGAACCTTCAGGCATCTGGAAGTTGTACCCAAGGATGAACCAGACTGGTGGAGGTCCACAGTTCTCTTCCTGATATCTTGGCTGGTTTCTTTAGATATTCCATGTTGTCACAGAAGGAAGCAGTGTGTTTGAGGTGTTCCTTAAAATACATCCACCAGTGTGCCTCCAGTTAACCAATCAGAAGCTTCCAAAGCCATGACATCATCATCTGGGCTTTCCCAAACAGTTTGAAGGCATCTTAGTGCACATATGTATGTGGACATATTCAGTCATCCTTATAAAAGCCTTGTTCTAAATGTCAGATTTCTTGCTTCTCACATAGTTTAATGTAAATCTGTTCCAAATGTTGGTTTTCCGTCTCATTGATCACCAATAATCAGCACCAGTTGATCCCTGATTTCTTCCAACGAGAGTTTAAGCTGAACTGAGTGAATATTTGTTAGTTTCTGGCTCTGAGAGAAGTCTGAGGTCACGCATGGAGAAGAACATCTTCATCCCAGTTACCGAGGCAACACAAGTCGAGTTTCTGACTCAGTTCGACGACCTCGGCCCGGTTTCACTTTTATCACAGTTCTTTTTTATTATTTTATTTTTTTCTGCTCGGTTTTGATCTGCTGAAACCGAATCTGTGAGTCATTTTGCTGAGATCCCTCCGGAGGGAGAAGGCGGGAGGGCGGAGGAGATAATCAGCGCTCATCATCCCGCTGTCTCCCGGGGCGACTCTCCGCAATCCGAAGCCAAACTTTGATGCGTCGCCGTCGTCTTCTGATCGTCTGATTGCACTCAAATTAGTTAGTTTTCCAACTCATCTGAAGATTTGGCCGTTTATCTCCTGTTTTTGACGGGTTTTTTCAGCGTGAGTCATCGGCTGTTCTTATTAAATTATCAGAGTTATTGATTTAAGTATCAAAGCGAATTCCAAACACGCTCCGGCTCCATGTGACATTCAGCAGCTCAGGAACTGAAACTTTTAGCTTTTCGGACTCTCGGTTTAGACGTTAGAAGCTGTTTAACGCCTCAATAAATAACTAATTAGTTCAAATGATAATTAGCTGCAGTTCTCTGCGTGAACAAAAACCCCCTTTGACTTAGTGACAGAGAAACACCACCGGGTAGGTTCTTCCAAAACATATTTGTTATGTAATATGTGATGTTTTACGTCTGGGTTTGGATTTGTTGAAAGAAAAAAAAGTGACTCGAGGTCATACGTCAACTTTTTTTTTTTTTTTTGCAAATACCACCGGGGTTACTGAAGTTCAAAGCCACACTATTGTATCATGAGTATAAAACGTCACTGGTTGCACGATTAATCACTTTTACAGGTGTGCGACCGGCAAAGCAGAGCTCCAGATTTACCTTTTTTTTTTTTTACTCGTAACGCTGAGAAACTGAAGCCTCTTTGTTATATTGATCCACCTTTCATTCAAGTTGTGCACCGAAGACTTCAAATTTGCCGTATATCACAAAATATATTCACTTTCTCGCCATTTTTTCCTGGAGGTTGTCTGATATCACTCTTATAAACCCGTCAACAGGCTAAGCTTCAACAGGCGCTGTAATTTACATACGTTCCCTAAACGCCTCACGTGCAGACGAGAAACCTTTGCCGGTGGAGTTAGTTTCATTGTGAGACGATAAAAACATGATTGTGATGAGATTTAAATACATTTTTCAGCCCATCAGTTCTTTGTCAGTTCTTCTTCTTGGTTGCACGAATGCATTAATGTAAATTTTTCACTCGCAGTTTGGATCCCTGATGCACCAAATCCAAAGCTGAACAAGAAATGCCTCAAATATTGCACTTTAGTTGATGTCAAACAAACCTGCTTTAGCTTAAAAAGGTCCAAGATGGAGCTGTTAACGCTGATTATCTGGTGATGGAGGCGACAGATTTGAGGTCACACGTTGCATTTAAGAAAAATAAGGTGACAAATCGTGCCGGTGTTTTACAATAAGAAAGAGAATCAAAACGTCTAAATGCAGTATAACAATAAAATAATGATATTAACAAGCGTGCACATTGTCTTTGTGTTCCAATCAACCGTCTTTATTAGCAGTAATTCAATTTAAAGTGCTTTGAACTTTACAAAAATGCAATAAAAGGCACCAGTTTAGCATCTTAAATAAGCAAAGTGATTCACAGTTTAAAATTCACAATTAAAAATAGCAGAAAGTGAGATTTGGGCATCAAATGATTATTATTTGAGTAACTTTCTACTCTTGTTTTTCCACTTCCTCTCCATCCACTCACCTTGTTTCTGTCAACCCTTCTCTTCAGTTTTTGTGCTTGCAGGATGCTTCACCGGACTATTTTTAGCACCGTGTATTTTTTTTAAAATGAAAGCCTTGTAAATGTTTCTCCAGCGATGTAATTTCCAGCTGCGACAGCTTCGACTCGTTAACTAAGAAAGCAGCAAAGTCTTTTTTTTCTTTCTTTCTTTTCTCAGCACACACACATATGTTTGAAGCGGTAACGATGAAAGAATGCCTCTAAAAATAACTGGCTATGAGCTACGTGATGTGGGATGTTTGCTTGAGCGCGGTTCAGATGGATATTTCCCGGTGCAGGTAATCGGGTTTTACTACGAGACACCTCCAGTTTGATTTACTGCTTCAGAGCTGGTTTAGAGTTGTTGCCCAGAAACGTTCGTGTCGGTTGTGTGGCTGCAAACGGTGCTGCACAATGAATCAGCTGCTAAACACAATCAGGGTTTTGGACACGGTGTACAGCGATGTTGGCGTTTTAAATGATCCGCTGTTGTAGATAAAATACCGGCTTGATTGAATCTGACATCAGAACGCCTTATTTTGCTGTTTTTAAAGGTAGTTTTTGGTGTCACATCCATCTGAGCTGCACTGACGGAGACTAGAAGCTTCACAGCCAACTAGCTAGCATCTAGCGTAGCCTGCACGAGGCGTTTAGGGAACATCGGTGAATTTTAGCGTGAAACGAGGAGTCGTGGGTACGATTTAATGTTTATTTGAGGTCTATTTTTCATGCGGATTTGGCAGCATTTTGCTAATTTCAGTGTAAAGATGCAATAAAAATCAACGAAAAATCATTTGACACACAAAACTGTGCAATAACACGAATATAACCCCACTAGTATTTATTAAAGTTCATACTGAGATTTTTATTTTCCTAGTAAAATGTACATTTTTGTATGTTATGCTTATATTTTTTCTGCTTATGTTATCTTCTCTCCTGCTTCAATTTCTAAAAATGTATGCATCAATCAATCAAGTATTTATGGTTCTTATTTTGAAGTTTTATGTACATGCAAATGCAAAAACTTAAGTTCTCTAAAATTGGTGAATAATCATGTTCTCAATATTAATAAAACCAATCATGATGGTCGCTTTTTATTTGGTTATTATCAGGAACAATGAATAATCAACTCCCTTTATGTAGAATCCAATTAAACAATTTTACTTTTTAGTTGAAAAGAAGAGAAAGAAGCTTCAAGTTCAGATTTTCGTTCTAGGTTCTCTTTACTTCTGTTCTTCACCACCTTAGTTTCATTTTTTAATGCAAAAATCCTCGATTGTCACACATAAATCTAACGATATTATTTCTTTAGTTAATGCTGGCTTTGATTTCCTCTGAAGTAACTTCTTCCTGCTCAAAACCTTATTTAGAACTTGGCATTTACATTCAACACACATTCAGATTTTTGCAGTCCAGAGCAGCGAAATGCTGAAGATTGAGACGCATTATTAAAACAAATCTCATCGTCACCGTGATGGTTTTGCAAAGTGCAGCATCCGGACTGTTCGGATTATTTCCAGTCTTATCTCCCACTATAGAGGCTCACTCATGCGCAGAGGTTACATGAGGTTGCGGAAAAGATCCCAAATTCACTTTCAATTTTCTGTTTGATTTCCCAGCTTGATTAGCGTGAAGCGCTCAGGATGCTGCAGTAGGACGTTGCAGGTCGAGTTCAGGCAGGTCTGAGCCTCGTTCAGAGGGGGCGGAGCCAACCCCGACTCACCTGCTTCCCTGCAGGCTAGAAACGCAAGACTGGCGGCTGGTTAGACGAGAATTATTCCCAAACTGATTTCATATATTCCTCGTCGGTTCGGCTGCAACCGCGGATCTGCAGCGTTTCGATCCTGAGCCATGCGTTGGCAGGAGCGAGGAGTTTGGTTCAAAGTGATGTTTATCAGAGTTTACTGATTACCTGCTGAATCAGCACCAGTTATCCAATCATGGGTGAGTTGTTTTTTTTACTTGCGTCTCTGACTGTGACTTTCACTGGCATAGAATCACAAGAAGTGTTTTTATGAGCAAGCAACAAATCCAACATCAAACACAGGCTTCTGTTTCTTTTGAATGAGAGTTTGTTCTCGAGGAAGGATTGGCTTTGACAGGAAATAAATATGTACAGATTATCAATCTGGGAAATATAACAGCGCACAGATTTACAGCCACAGAAAACAGTTTGTCGTAAGAGCTTCAGTCGAACATAAATGGACCCTGTTCAATGAGAGCTGAAACGTTACAGGAAAGTGAAGTTCATTTGTCTCCTGCTGCAGCTCTGAGGATTATGATCATGATCTGAGAGTCTTTAGTGTGACTCAGCGGTTGTAAACTTCAGGTAAAAGCTGCCATTAGTCACTCGTTTAAATTCATCTTCGCTGTGGGAATCGACAGCAACCAGCTCCTGGCGAGCAACCTAGCACGCTGAAAAGTTTTGCAGAGGATTTAGATTGTGCAAACAGGCTTTTTTGGGGTAAATTAGTCATTTAAATTGCAGTGCAAAATGTGAACTAGCACAACTGCTTTTGAGGGGACACCATTGCTGCATCCTGGACTCAGCTGTGCCCAAGGCAATTGCAGTTGTTTTAAAGAAATACGAATAAATCATTGTGTTTTTTTTACCCCCAGAGCAGAATGATAAAGCAGTTCCATTCTGTAAACCATACAGACACCATAAACATAGACATATAACTGTTGTTTTTCAGTTTTGCTTAAAAATGCTGCACAAAATCACAGTTAAAGTCAGTCAGAACTCAAAGTTAGTCTTTCTCTTGAGGGTTTGAATTTGTGTTTTTTTTCTTCTTTCATTATTAACAAACTAATAGGAAGCAGGCTAGCAGGCTAATTGAACAAATCATCTCACTTTGGGAACCACCGAACTAACAGATCATTGACCAGCTAACAATCTGGTAGCCTAAAAAAGAGTTTAAAAGATTTTCTTCCTCTTCAACAATCATACGCTGTTAAAACTGTTAATGCTGGCCACAAAATCAACTCGGTTACATCACAAATTTGAAGAACAGAGTTGATGCGAGACTACTGGATTAACAAAACTAAGAGAATAAATTTTAGAATAAACTAAAACTAAACAACAACAATGAATAACTTTATCTAAAATTGGTCTTTGGCTATTGGCTCCTAGAAAATCCAAAGTTAGTGTAGCTGCTCAGCGGAAACCGACGAGCACAAACACTGTTGCAGCAACTTTATCGGTCCAGGAAATCTGTCAGTATTTACTGCCACCTCTGAAATGGATTTATACTCAAAGCACAGCATCGCCGATACACTTTGTCGCTTTAATGTTGTTGGAAGTTCATATTTAGAGTCCTGCTGCGTCTCAGTTCTGCTGTTAGCATCTGAAAATCTTAGCTTAGTATCGTTAGCATGTGCCGCAGCTAGCTTGCTAAACTGGACAGCTTTTTACAGTTCACCAACACGACTGCCACAGTTAGCAGTTAGACAGCAGGGTGGTCAGCAAACACACCTGTAGCTCCATCTCAATAAATGGCAAGAGGCTCTACCTGGTGGCGCAACCAGGTACTACACCTACAATAATTACATGCAACTAACCAATGAACAATTCATCTTTAACATGGCAAATTGATGTTGTTTTATCGATTGAGATGGCTGACATTATTATTAGCGTTAAACAGCTCAGTTGTAATGCCAGGAGCTGCCAGCTATTCACAAAACCCATGAATACAACTCAGCTTACAAGGTCTTGGTGCTTCTCTAAGTTGTCAGTATTTTTATTAAGATACCATTGATTGATTTCAGGGCTTTATCGCAGCTTTTAAAACTACTGTATGGTAATTTGCCAACACTTATAAACGCTCCTTTTTGCATCTCATTCTGCTATTCACACTCTGAAGTTTAAAATAATTCTTCTGGCAAACACTCAAGTGTGTCACAACTCTCCAGTTTCCTCGTCCTCTTGACGTGCCAGCTGGGAACGCTTAAAAAACTTCAGGTCATTTTTGGTTTGATTCAAAGCTTGCTGTGCTTCATATCCAGATGTTGAACAACTCGGAGGAGCTGCCACAAAAAAACTGATCGCTGCCTCTTCTCAGGTGTCTTCGTTTGATCGCAGCAGATTAATTATGATCAGAAATGTGAGCAGTCGTGGGGGCTTCCTGCGATTAAGAATAGACGGCGGCGGTGGCCTGCTGCGGAAGATATTAAGGCAGAAAATAGTCCGTAAGCGGTTCGTTAATGCATCTCAGAGGACCAGACGGCTTGAGGGAGAGCCGGAGGAAGGACTGGGACATTGTAGATGATTGTTTTGGTAAAATCTGGACAATGAAGCAGCTGCAAAATGATCGGAATATGTGGGATATATCACTATTTCTAGCTTGTAAATTGAATTTTTGTAAGTTCTGTGGCAGTTTTTGCACCTTGCGACTACTAAATTAGAAGTTTGAAGATGTTTACTGAAGGATAGACAAGTTTTAGAGATATACTCTGACATCCTTGTAGATATAGAAAGCTCTGACTAGGTTATAAAGCTAATGGAGAGCGAGGACTGGATTATATGTGAGACTCTTCATACTGCCACTGACCTGAATGACTTCATTGAGCCGTATAATGGTGAGTTTTGGCCAATTTACTGACCTCTCGCTGCACGTGTCGCATACTTCCCTTGAGGTTTACAAATTCAATCTCAAAAGAAAAATAACCGATCCTTATTGATTCTGCATACTCTTTGTTAGCTTCTTGTGAAATTACACAAATTTACCGTGCAGAACAGCAGCACAGTGCATCTCAGATACTTAGAAAATGATGAAAAAGTTCAATATTTTCCATCAGTTTTTTGAGAAGGTGAACATTTAACACATTCTAGGCTCATTACATGTAAAGTTAAATATGTTTTCAAGCCTTTATTTGGTTTAATTTCGCTGATGCTGGCTCGTAGCTCGTTAAAATTTAAAAAACCCAGCATCTCAAATTATTAGAATCTTTCCTAAGATCAATAAAAAAACAAGGATTTACAATACAGAAATGTAAAGTAAGTTGCTTTTTATGCTATGGTTGCGGCTCCTTCACCACAAATTACTGCATCCGTGTACTGAGTCTAGACTATATTAAAGCTTTACTTTCATAAATAACGCATGGAAAATATTTAACTTTTTCATGCACTAGTGTATTGTACATTCAAAATGTGAAAACAATCCACTGTTGTACACAATTTAAATGTATACATGCAACAAAGGTATATTTATGTGCATTTTCACCATGTTGGCAGACAGAGATGCAATATTTCGAGACGTGAATGCGTTGCAATCAAATAGTTAAGAGTGAAAATCTAAAAACTCACCGAATTTAAAATTGGCCCGCCGTTCCTGTGCAGTGCTGCTCTGCTCCTAGGGCTCCTGCAACACTTGTAATGCTCACGGGAAGTCCCATTATGTGAACAAGTCCTGCACTACCTGTGAGGAGTGCTGGATCTCAAAACCGTCAACTTACATTTCCTTTTAGGGAAGAAGGACGTCTTCACAGGGTTCCAAATCTAGTAAGTAGGGTGGGTGGAAAGGCACAACTTCATTTTTGTGGCCCAAAATTGTTCAGTTCAGTTAGTTTGCACCGAATAGTCACCTTCCAATATGTTTTAGGACATTACAGTAAAATTCTGCAATAAATGTCCGAAGATCGGAGACCAATCCACGTTGCACCACCCAGTGAATGTTGAAGAAAACAGCCAGCAGGATCCTGTCCACCGTACGAAAAAGAACAGCTGCTGTTTCTTCTCCTGATGGTAGCTGCAGACCTTCCTCTGGTCAGCATGACGATCCTCCACATGAAGCTTCTAGATGCTGACTGATGTAAAAGTTTGAAATTGCAAATGTGCACCAAACGGCGGTCACAGAAACACCTCAAACTCATGTCCTTACGGTGATAACACAGCATCACGTGGCCTCCTGACTTGTGGCAGCTTTTGAATTGCACCACGTAGTCGCGGATAAGCCAAGGTCATTGTGTTCACCTCATCTTCGTCAAACTGCATTCCAATTACATTTCAAATCTCTTGCAGGCGAAAGAACTCAAACTATTTTGCAGATCAGGAAACGTATCGCAGACTATCAGACACAATCGAATATTAACCTCAGACAGGATTTTGGTCTAAACGAACGTAACCAGCTGTGACGTTGACGTTTAAAAGAGGTTTTCTTCTCAGAAAAAAAGCTGTCGGATTCCTAAACTAACAACCGGCCACCAGGGAGCGACTGAGATGTTTTGGCTTCAGTTTTTCTGGGAGCTTCGTTCAGTCGTGCAGCTGCAACCGGAGAAAAAACTTCCTGGATGCTGCAGCTGCAGTTTAGAAGAAGCAGTCTTTCAAAACAGGCGGTGATCTGCTGTTTGGAGATATTCTGGAATGTAGGGAAGTGATGCTTCCAGCTGCCTGATTTTTGCTGCAAAAAAACACGACTAACTTGTTCAATGAGCTGAAAAAAAACTCGACAATTATTTGTATTTTGCCTCAAGGACTGTACATAAGGACCAACATGAAAGCGAAAGCGGCGCCTAAAACTAAAAAAAGTAATTTCCTAAATCAACAACAGCTAGACTGACTGAAAGACAGATTCATGTGAGGCGCTTGTTTGTATATTTTCTTTAAGGATTCCTTGGTGTTTGCAGGACTCTTCCTGTCGAATGATTTTTTTCACCGAGGCTTGTTCAGGCAACACTGAACACATCTGCTTGGGATCCTGCCTGAACCAATCAGCCAAACCTTTGGGTGTTTCCTAAAGGCGAGGAGAAGCTGCTGCTGCTGCTGCTGCTGCTGTCGTTGCGAACGCTCGGCTTGTTTCACAGGAGCTTTACAAAACTGTGAATTAAACTCCGATACGTTGAAACCTGCAGCTGCTTTTTGAGGCTCTCGACTGCTTTCCGTGTATTTTCCATGCAGACGTGGAAGCGTGTGAATAAACATGTTTCCTGAATTGAATATTTGTTGCCCTTCAAAGAGTTTTTAGCGAGCATTAAAGAAAAATTGGCACAAAAATGCTAAAGAACTGAGAGAATTTGTTGTAGTTATTCGATCGTAATTGACATTTTTAATTGTTCAATGGACAGAAATCGCAGAAAAATACACAGATTTTTCATTGTCTTTACTTTTTTTTTACATGTTTAACTGCCATCTAAAGGTTTAGTCTGAACCAAGAAGACTCTGGTTTTCGAGAAATTGTGGTCAAATTTAAAAGACGGGACATGTAGCGGGGAGTCGGCCATGTTTAGGTGTTATTCGTGTGATTTGTCTGGAGAGGACAGAGTTGGAAACGTACCCGAGCAGACAAACAGAACACGTGTTGCTGATCATAATATCCGGGAGCTGAGCCAACCGTGTTTCACTCCGTTATAAATAATTTATGTGCCACCTGACGGGTTTATTAATGTCTGCGTGATTAATGTCTGAATGTGAAATAACTTCATTTCAAAGCTGACGGTGCATTTCTTCTTCTTCTTCTTCTTCTTCTTCAACAGTGGAACAAGAACAGATTCAGAAGAGAACCTTCACTAACTGGGTCAACGCTCAGCTGGCAAAGGTGAGGCTCTGATTTATGAGGAGTTTAAGCCGCTTTCTTTCTTTGTGGTAAACACACCAACGCGCTGAAGAATTTGTCTACATTAGCGTCGCAAATTCGACGTACGGCAGCAGTTGTTGATCTGTAGCTGCACAAGCCATAAAACTAATTCAAACAAAGAGCCGGTAATAAATCAGCTCAAATAAAAGACACGTAAAACTGTCCAGGTACACGTTTTTTTTAAATTCTAAATCAGATAAAACAGCTTTAACTGATCAAACGTTTACACTATTAAGTTGGTTCCTCAGGTTTTCGTTTCAGCAGCTCGACAGTGAATCTACGAATAACCGACTCACACGTTTGTCTTGGTCACATTTTAAATGTGAAACCGGAGCAAACCTGAGGACTAGAAAGGCCAAAGGAACCACTTGATGCTTGGTATTTTAGCTGCACATTTGAACTAAATATATAAACTCGTGGCATTACAGCAAAGATTAGAGCCGAAGTGAGACCGGGAACAGAGCTTTTTACTGTCAGTGTCGACGTAGCAAATCGAGACGTTAAATCAAGACCAAATCTCAAAGGAGCTGGTCCCGAGGAGGCCGGAAATAATCACAAAAACTTAGTATAACCAAAGAAGAGCGGCCTGTGACTAAGCTCCGGATCGATCTTATGTAAAATGAATCTCATAGTTCTCCACAGCTCATTTACTGAGTTTAGAAAATGACCAACTTGTGAAGGAACTGACAAAACATGAAACGCTCGAAACGGGTTATTGAGCAACAAAAGGAGCAATACAACATTTTTAGTGCACCTCAGTTATATGTTGGTGCAACTAAAAACAAAGAAGTCAGTCTGGAAGCAGCACAGAAGCAGCTTTATTTATTATACATCTGTGCTTGTTCGATTGCGAAAAAAGTCCTTTGTCATAGTTGCACAAATGTTTTATTGTTATTATTGTTAGCTTCATTATTTAATGTGTACTAATGCTATGAAATGTCAGTTTCTGGGCAACATCTGGCAAAAGAATAGTCTTAAGGATTGAAAAAGTGTGATCTTAATGGGCTGAATTAGGTTTTATAATTTAGAGGACGGGGCTGCAGGGTGGCTCGGTGGTTAGCACCGTCGCCTCGCAGCTCGAAGGTTGCTGGTTCGCGTCCCGGTGAGGACACCCGGGATCTTTCTGCATGGAGTCTCCATGTTCTCCAGGAAAATAATCACAAAATAATCTTGTTTCTGATTAAATGCTTGTGCAGACATTAAGTGTGAAGTCACTGTAAATCTTGGCATCAGGTGGATTGATACCACGCCGTCTGGAGCTCTTCGTGTTTACAGAAAATCCAACATTTACCGAAATGAGACGACGTAACTTCAGAAGCGTCCTCCAGCACGAGTCAGCAGTCGGCTCTGTCCGAGGTCAGCCGTGAGGTGCTTGTGGACATAAATATAGCGCCGAGGAGCAGAGTTCACATCAGACAGACAGTGACAGAAGGCCACGACGCCAACCACACCCACCAAATCCACCCACCAAATCCACCCACCGGACGTCCAGCCGCGGCTGCCAGAGAACTGGATGGTGGAGATAATTGATAATCCTTCTAGTGGTTCCTCACATTAGAGCTCACATTACAACACAACCTCTGGTCACATGGAAACTGTTTGCTCCGGAGGACTGGATGAAACACAACAATCAGCCTCCATTTAGGCTTTTTGTTGTCGTAAATAATATAAGAAAAGCCCTCAGGAGGAAAATGCACGTTCATTTATACTCACTGAATGAGTCTCTCGTGTTTATTTTGAGGATTTGGACGACTAAAGAACCAACACAAATCAAATTCAATCGATGAGTCTTCAGATTGACAAACAAAACTGCAGAACTGCAAGCAGAAAACGTGCTATTAGCTGTACAGAGACCGCGTTTATGTGCTGCTAGATGTCGTGCAGGATGTTTGTTCGAAGCCCTTTGAATGAATGATTTATAGACGTCGTGGTCGCCTCAGAGAGTTCAAGTAAAAACAATCATCGTTCGAGTCAGGAGGCGCCGGAAACAGGACGACTGGATGATGAACAGCGATGCCACAAAAACAACAGTTCTTTCAATAATTTAGCCTTAAATTGTAGGAAAAATCAGCCGGGTCGACTGCTCTTGTAGTTGTCGTCGACTATTACGACGACTCGTCTTTCCAACCCTGTTCATTAGCTGTTTATTCTGTTTTAATCCGTTAAAGATCTTAAACTTTTCTGTTTTCCATCAGGAGATGTTGCAACTTAAAGTTTGGACCCAAAGCAGGAACTAAAACCGAGTTTATTACGACATCTGTAATGATTACATCAGTAAATGAATGCTTCAAAAACCAGATAATACTCTAATGTTCACTCTGTTTTTAATTTTAAAGTCATTCTTTCGTTTATATGTTGCTTTTACAGCCTTAATTTGTATATTTGTGAGTAAATTTAACTTTCCTTCAACTGTACAAACAACATCTTAAATAATAATCACATTTTCGACTGCAGAATATATTCACAATTCTTTCTTTCTTTCTTTCTTTCTTTCTTTCTTTCTTTCTTTCTTTCTTTTTCTTGCTGATGATCCCTGCAGGGTTAAATGTGCATTGAATGAGTCTCACTGATGAACTTTCCTGCAGGGTTTTTAAGAAACCATTCTGGTTGTTTTGAGTGTTTAGCAGCTCTGAGGTCGCAAGACTTTTTTTAAAATATACCAAAAACCTACATCAATGTGAGAGTCTGCAGATACAGTTGAAACTAAAAGTCTACATACACTATTGCTGCACTACTACGTGTATAAAAAAAAGACATTATTCTGACGTTTAGCAAATAGAAATAATGTTGGTAATCCTGACTGACCCCAAACAGGAAGAGTTTAGTCTGATTTAATGTCAGACGGTGAGAAAAAAAACAGATTTTCTGTCTTTTTATACAGTGGATGTAAACTTCTAATCTAATATCGTGCATCCTCTTTATTTAGTGCTTATTTACCCAGATCAGACTCAGAACAGGGTTACATGAATAAAATAAAGTTACAGGATTTTCTTAGAAAGACCACATGAATCGCCGCCCTGTAATCTCACGTGTTACTAAAGTCGATGTTGTCAACGCTTTGGAGGACGTGAATCATATCGTGGCGTGTTGACATTCACTTTGTATCGCGTTAAATCGATTCCCTCCTGCTTTTAGTTGCTGTTTGTGGGATCCAGTCATTAGCTTATGACCTGTCGTATCGAATTAAAACACAACAGCCATCATTATGTGCCCGAGATGTCCCTTCTTCTAAATGTCATCTTCTCAGGACCTGACGAACAGTCCTGCTTTTAGCCCCCGCTGCCACACATGCAGGGTTGGATTAACTGATTTAGACTGCAGGTCACAAGGCCCGAGTGGCAGCGGCTTATTTATTACCAGCTGAAAAAACTTTTTAACGCCTCAAATTCATCAGAAAGAAGTTTGTCGCACGTGTTGACGAATGTCGTACAAGCGTTCCTCATGTTTTTGACCCTGAAATTGTTCAAAATTCTGGTGAGCTTGACCTGTTTTGCCAAAATGCTTTACATTATGTATATTCATGTTTATATTTTGCACCAAACTTTCTAAAATATTAATAAACAAACTCTTTAAATCTCTGTGTTTTCAACAAGTTTCGGGTTTATATGTAAAAGTACTGAAGCTGCATGCACACATGTTGCAGTCATGTCTCTATTATGGACCCTTTGAATTGTATTTTTTGTTTTAAATCAAACTTTCTAAACTGTATTCAACAAAAAAAGCTCAAGTTTCAAGTTTATATGTAAAACTACTATATGTACATGTTGCACTCAGGGTTTCTGTTATTAACACATCTCAATTTTTTGGTTGTTTTACATCCATCTTCCTAAAACATTAATAACAAAAACACTTCTCATCATGATGCTGCCGCCGCCGTACTTCACAATAGAGATGGCCTGTTTGAGATGATGTACAGTGTTCATTTTGAAACTTAAAATGTCTGCATTTGTACCAAGTTTCAGGTTTATGTGTAAAAGTGTGACAGTTATGTGCTCACGTTGCAGTAAAAATATATATTTTTGGTAAAATATTTGAATAATAAGCATATTTTTTTCAACTTTCAACATTTAAATGAACTTTTTCTGATGCGATACGTACCACAGATATGCAAAATATACATAAAAACATCTGAAGTGTACCTGGGCGAAGCACAAACAGCTGCAGGTTTTAACAAATGTTACGGGAATAAAAGAAGAACTGCATTTTAGTGAAGTTGTTTTTTTCAAATTTTACTGCTTTTTTAATGCAATACTTCAAAAATACGCATTCAAACCTTGTCTGCTTCCTTAAATGTACCCGTGCAGAAATCAGAAAGGGCTTCAGCGTACTGACACATTAATGACTAGTAACCAACAACAATAATAACTAATGTAAATAAAATGTGTGTGTTGTGACAGAGGAGGCCGCCATGTATGATCGCGGATCTGTTCAATGACTTCCGCGATGGCGCCAAACTGTTGGACCTGCTGGAGGTGATGAGCGGCCAGCGGATCGTGAGTCTTACCTCTGTTCTTCACTTTGACGTGTTTAAACCGGTAAACGTTGTGATCCGACCGACCGGTTGTGTTTTTCAGAGTCGGGAGAGAGGCCGAGGAATGTTTCAGCACCGGAGCAACATTGAGAAAGCGCTGTCGTTTCTGAAGAAGAAATCGGTAAAAGACACCTGCTGTTTATTGAGTGAAAAAGTGAAAGTTTAAGTTAAAAGTGAAATACACAAACACAGATACTGCTGAATGATTGCTGCATCAGATGGTGGATTTTGGCATTCATTTGGTGGTTAATTTATCTCGTCACTCAAGTTTTTAGGGAGAATAATGAATTTTTTAACCCTAAAAACCTCCAAAACCTACAAACGGGTTTAAAAGAAAAGAAATCTGAAAAGAAAATCACCAAAATTGCTCAATTTATCAGAGCTAGAAACCGTAAAAACAGTAAATTCTGATGGTCCGTCCATGTTTGTGATGGTTTCATTGGGAAAATTAACCAAATTTAAGCTTAAAATTGTGATATTTCATTAAAATCCCTTTATTCAATGTGTCTAATTTAGAAATTTGGTGCAGAAATTTGCACCAGATTCAGTACAAAAAAAAAAACAACTATAACCAACAAATACGTGACAAATATTCTGAGGTTTTTGGTTAAACTGCAGGCAGTGTTTCCACAAAGCAGATACTGAGAGGAAAATCCAACCTACTGGATCAATAAATAAATGCAGCATGGATCAGAACCAGAGAACAGAGGAGACAGTTGTTGGAGATACATCCAGCATGATGGAACATCTTTCTACATCTGATGGTGGAACATCTTTCTATAGATGATGGTGGAACATCTTTCTACAGCTGATGGTGGAACATCTTTCTATAGATGATGGTGGAACATCTTTCTACAGATGATGAGCAGAGTAGAGAGGAGAAGGCTGTAGAGGCTAAAACATGGCGATAGTTCAATATCTACAGTGTGAGGAGACATTTTTTCTTCATTTCCCCTTTCAATTTCCCTGAGGTCTTGTACCGAAGGGATCAACAAAGTTTTATTCTATTCTAATTCTATTCTTTACCCCCGAGACTCAAATTTGTTCAAAATAACAAGAAAAACTGTCAAAAATCCATCAAAAATTGTAATTTAAACACATTTTGGGTCATTTTGGACAAGTTTCAACTAATTTTGTACAGTTTTAGAGTTATTGTGGGCAATTCTTGAGTCAATTTTTGATAATTCTGTTGTACTTTGGACAGATTAAAACAACAAAACAAAAACAAAAGATATATTCAGCATTGTACAAAGGTGCAGAATAGAGAAAAGGCTTGTGGAGGCTGTAAAAATGTAAGAAGAACAAGTCACATAGCTGATCAATTCCATATAGAACATGTCTTTTTTTGATGTTTCCATAGAGATGCAGGACTTTATATTGCAGTGAGTATTTCAGAGAGCTGAGAGTTTGTTTTCTTTATAATGTCTCAGTAAAGACGTTGTGAAAGTCTAAAATGCTTTCGGTTTTTTTCTCTCCAGATCAAACTAGTCAACATAAACATTCCTGACATCATCGATGGCAAACCGTCCATCATCCTGGGCCTCATATGGACAATCATTCTTCAGTATCACGTAAGTTTACTTTCCTTTAAAAAAACAACAAAAAAGATTAACATTACATGACCTCACAAACACTATAGTGGGAAATGAAAGGTCAAGTCGTGAGCAAGGTACTAGCTAACAGCTTAGTCAGCTGGTATGCTATTGATTGTCATTTGTCATGTCATTGACTGTGACGGCTATCGCCTTTAATCGGAAGGAAGTTTTCTGACACGGACCTGAAAATAGAACACCAGACCACTTTCAAAACAACCTTCAAATATCAGTGGAGAGTCACACACTGATTCCCACTGAAAACGCTGAAGTTACTTGCAAACCTTGATACGAGTTGCAAATTGGTTTCACAGATACAAATTGCTCATGATTTAGATGCGATTCATCTGACATTTTATGAGTCATATGCTTCCAGCATTTGGGGATTTTGTGTGAAACAACAGGGCAAAAGATTCCTAAAAGAGTGAACACAAATACCCCCTTTGAAGGTCTCTTACTGCTTATTAGCATTGAGTCATGGTCAATACAACTTGGCCTTTTGGACAAGAATTTACAAAAAGTACGATTCTGTCATATGAAGCGAGAGTCACTTACAGAAAGAAAGCCACTGTTGACAAAAATCTAGACCAGAGTTCATCAGAAGCCTGTGTGGAAGACTGAAGCCAACTGGAAGAAGGTTCACCGTATTCTGATGAGACCAAAAAGGAGCTTTTTGGTCATCAGAGGTGATGCCAAACACTGCACTTCATCTGAAACGCACCATCTACACTGTGAAGCACGGTGGTGGCAGCATCATGACATGAAGCACGGCAGTGGCAGCATCGTGACGTGAAGCACGGTGGTGGCAGCATCGTGACGTGAAGCACGGTGGTGGCAGCATCGTGACGTGAAGCACGGTGGTGGCAGCATCGTGACGTGAAGCACGGTGGTGGCAGCGTCAAGCATTACCTTCTAGAAATATGTTTTCACTTTGGCATTAAAGAGTTTGTTTTTTGTAAATTCTTGTCCAAAAAGTCAAATTAATTCAAACCGTTGTCCAACATTGAAAAGTATCAAGAAGGAGAAACTCTCTGTAGACACCATATTTCTCCAGTTTAGTTCATGTGTTTGCTTTGTACCTCCAAATATAAATGCCTTAAACGTTCAACCCTAACTGGCGTCCGGTTTCCCCAGATCGAGGAGCTGGCCAGCTGCCTCTCGTTCGACTCCCGCCAGTCGTCCATGGAGTCTCTGGCCAGCCTGGACACTCGCTCCACCCTGTCGAGTCGCTCGGCCAGCAGCAGCCCGGTTCCTCCCAGAGCTTCGCCGCTGCATAATCGCTTCAGGGTCTCGGCCAAGAAGGCTCTGCTGCTCTGGGTCCGCGAGCAGTGCCACAAGTAAGCACCGGCTCATCTGAATGGGGTTCACAAAGGGTTGCACTGACACAAGCTGATTGTTAGAGTTGAATATTTTGCCAAATCGCTGAAAAACCTCTGGTAGTGGGCCAAGTGTGTGACGTAGGGCCTGATGTATTTCCTCACAAAAGGGCCTTATGTTCGTTTAGTTTGTCTTGGGTCATAGAGCAACATGAAGATTACACTGAAAAACAGTGAACATCTCTACCAGTATTTATTTTATGCAGCTCTCGTCTTATTTTATTTCTAAATCTTATTTTCAATATATTTATCAACACAGTAGTTTTCATACACGTGTATATAGTGTTTTTCTTATCTAACTCGTGTCATCTCAGTGTAAATAATGTGAGTTTTGTGATACTAAAATTGTTGCTGCAACGCTGCAATTCCCCATAAGGCATGAATATCTCCATTTATTTTATTTTTCACTCTATTTTGATTTAGCATAAATGTCGATATAGAGTCTGGAGCATGACACTGGTATCACCTGTGTATATAAGTAAACCAGTTTTATTTAAAGAACAAATAGTATGTCACTTTTTTTTCTAAATGTTGTGGATTTTTTGTGCAAAAATGCTTTTAAATTATTTTTTGACTTTACTAAAATACCGTTGTTAGCCTATATTTTGTCTGTTAATCATCTTTTTTAAAAACCGTAATTGCGTTTAGACTTTCTGGTTCCTTGTTCTTAATCTGAAATTGTAGGTTTTTAACGTTTCAGAATTTTCTGAGCAGCGATTGTTTCAAAGACGTACCAATCGCAGCATGATAATTACAATAACATTAATAAAGAGTGATTTGTTTTCTCCAGAGCTGGCTGCACGATAACTGTGAAAGACTTCAAGGCGAGCTGGAGGAGCGGCGTGGTCTTCCTGGCCATCCTGTACGCTCTGCGGCCCGACCTGGTCGATCTGTCCAAAGCCAGAACCAGGAGCAATAAGCAGAACCTGGAGGAGGCTTTCCGCATCGCAGAGAAGGAGCTGAGGATCCCCAAACTGCTGGAGCCTGACGGTGAGGACACAAACTTTAGCTCAGAAATACACTTTATTACGACTTTTGCCCCTCGTAGATGTCAGTGAACACAGTTAACTTTGGACTTTACTGTTTAAATTCCAATTTCATGTGTAGTCTGATAACTTTAGTGTCTACAGCGGTTTTGTTTTGACAGTAATATAATTCACTAAACGTTAATAGGGGATGTCCTGATCAAATTTTACGCCTGTGATCCAATTCAACTCATTTAATATTTATTATCTGCACATACCAAGTCTCAATCCGATAACGTTCTCCTACATTTACATCCTTAAAGTTATTAAAAGCAGTCCAATGTATGTAGTCGACAGGGCATTAAAAAAAAAAAAAAGCATTTCTGCATCCAAGCTGTTCCTTAATGTTCTGTAGGTGTTCAGGAACCTTGTTGTAAAGCTCCGGTGGAACAGTAGTGGTAGAGTTTAGGATGTACTGAGGCACCACAAGCTGGAAAAGACAGAGAACATCTGTATTCTCTACATGCATGTTAGAAAATGTGTTGCAGATCAGCTGCAGTACCTGGTTGTTCCACCAGGTGGAGTCTCTTCCTGTTTAATACCGTAGAGACCAGAGGAGGCGACACTCAGACTACAGGAAGTTCATGTTGGCAGCAGAGAGCATTGTGGGAGGTTTAACGTGTTTTGGACAAGTTTTGAATCATGTGTTTGTTACCAAAATCAGCGAAGTGTAAACGTCCACTGTGCTCAGTTTATGTTCTTCATTAACCCATTACTCATCGATAACGCTGCTGATTAACGATTCAGAAAACTCTTTGAACTTCACGTCAACAACGTCCTGCAGCAGGTTCTCTTTGTGACGCCTCAGATCGGACCAGAAAATCCCTGTCATTTGTATGTAATTAGAGCATTTTTAAAGGTGTGGGATTTGTTGGTTTGTTTCCTCGTTGGATTAATTACCGAGACAGATGACTGGAGGGAGCGGCACAACACAGCGGTGAATCACGGGAGTGAAATCTTTTTTTTCTTTTTTATTGTTTCACGCCGGTGACTTTCTAAAGCGCAAATAAACACGACCACGCCTCCGTTAAAACCCTGCAGCTCCGTCCCGTCTGCCGTACGGTTAGCTCAGCCACGCCTCGCTGACAGACCTGCAGCTCTTTGTGCAAAACAGACGGAGACGCCAGGGGTGGCATGTTTTTCCTGCATTGTACACATTAAAAAACTTAAAAATAAGATTAAGTCAGAACTTGTTTAGGTTTCCTCGCCAGCGCTGCTTTCATGACCGATGATTAAAAAACGATTTTACATTTAATCTCCTTGTTATTTCATCTACAGACTAAAGTGGAGTCAGTTAGACATTAAACTAATTGTCCGTTAATGTCTTTAAAATATCCGCAATAAATCTAATATTCTGAATCCTTCTTAAGGTGTTCGTCCAAAAAAGCCGTCTTGGGAGGTTGAGTAAGTTTTTCTATTCTATCAGACGTTAAAAGCATAAATTACTGATGTTCTGATAATCTTTTTATTTTTATTTTTTTTATCCGTCATGCATCCTAATAAGACTTTATGGCAGCAGGTGTGGAGGAACTGTTTAACCTGCTCAAAGTGACTCAACAGCTGTCATTTTGAACAAATTTTCAGTCATTTTGAACAAGTTTAAAGTCATTTTATACGATTTTCAAATTATTCTGGACGATTCGTGAGTTAGTTTGGAAAAGTTTTGAGTCAATTTGGACAATTTAATGTGACGTTGGATAAGTTTCAAATAATTCTGAACAATTTTAGAGGAAAATCCAACCTCCTGGATCAATGCAGCATGGCTCAGAAACAGTGACCAGAGGAGCAAATCTCATCCAAAAATAAAGAATTCTGGGTCTTTTAGCTTAACTTAGATGCCATGACTTACTCAAAAATCCAGTATGTATGTTCAGTGTATTATTTGGTTGAACTACAGGCAGTGTTTCCGGGAGACTGCAAAGAGGAAAATAAAATCCTGGATCAATAAATAAATGCAGCGTGGCTCAGAAACAGAAGTTATATTGTGCTTGTTGGTTTTGTAAAATCCACTCCCTCTTCCTGATTTTTGATCCTATTAACTGCTTTGAGTCTTGGGACTAAATGTGGATCTTTGTGAGTCGAAGCCTCGAGGGCGCGAGCGATGACGAAGCGACCTGGTCTGCTGACTCGCTCGCCGCTTCTTGGCCTCGGCGTGTTGTTTATAAAACCCCGGTTTGTTTTTCCGCCTCTGCCCTGCCCCGCTCGGCTTTAAAGGCGCAAAACAAAAAGTTACACCTCCATTCCTCGGATTCCTTTTTTAATCGGAGCTCCACCTGCCCTCTCTCGCTCATGTGTGCTGAGTCTTGAGTCATGAGGCTGTGATCATGGAGGGTTGTGATGTCGATGCAGATGTGGACGTCCGAGACCCGGACGAGAAGTCCATCATGACCTACGTGGCCCAGTTCCTGCAGTACTCCAGAGACCTGCCGGCGGCCGAGGAGGAGATGCAGGTTCGTATGACTTTCATTTTCAACACTCGAAGAACACGGTGCGACTTTGTTTACATGTTTCACAACATACACTCAGGATTTAATCTAGATATCTAAAAAAAACAGTCTGTGGGTCCCTTTAATTGCCCCTCTGATGTGGCTATACAGTTAACGTTATTATGTGCCTTGTGTGCTCATGTTCAGGCAGGAAACCTTTAAATCTGGTCACCAGCAGCAGCATGTTTTCCAGCCGTACAGTTAATGTCTTGTTCTGAACCATGAGCAAACACTGGAGGCTGTCTTATTACGTCATGTTTGTTTTGAACACATCAACGTAAACACACGGACATGCAGACAAATCTGGGATTCATTTATGTCAGCCGAGGCCACAGCGAAATGAATCTCCAGCCTGCAGAGCCTGTTTGGTTAAAATATCGACCGTTTGGTTCAGTAAAAAGCAGCAGGATGAGTCGCTCCAGCATCAAACATGTCACTCTGCAGCTTTGTGTTGGTTTGATATGGAAAGAAACTTCACTGATCTTCAAGAGAAGTCCCAGAAATTAATTTACTGCGATTTAGAAGACGAAGCGTTTGTTGACATCCAGCCTCCACACGTGCACAGAAAAGACAGAACGATTTGGTTGCAAAAACAAATCACTTAAATATTTCAGCCACTTAAAGACGATGTTCACCAACGTCTACTGAGGAAATGATTGATTTGACCATTTATACCTGCACAATAAAGCTCCGTTTGTTGACTTCAAAGCCAAATATGAAGGTCAAGCAAACTATTTTAGATGCCTTCGACACGATAAAGGCTTTTTAAACATATTTATTTAATTTCTAGAAAGATTTCTTCTTTTCAGATGCAGTTATTTACGTCAGTTTTCTCTGATATCGTGCAGTAATCCAGTGTTTCTGCTGCATCTAAAAGTTTTAACTGGCTTTTTTGCTTGATTTTTCTCCACTTTCTTTGCCTCCTGTTGCTCTTCTTCTTCTTCTTCTTCTTCTTCTCCTCCTCTTTTCTCCTCCCAGACACAATACCTGACTCCTCCTAAAACTCCTTCTCCCATCAACCTGCCTGTCCACTACACTCCTGCCATTTCTGCTTCACCTCTTCGACAGGTAGCCGAAGCCGTTGCTCATCTTCACCTTTCTCACCTCGTACTAACCTGCACAGACTCAGGGACGCCTCGGAATAAAAAAAAAAAAGCACATTTGCACAAAGTTGGAGTCGAATTAACGAGCCAATCAGGCTGATCGAAGGAATACGGCGCTGATGTTTGCAATAAAGGTGCAAAATTGTTTGTGCATGCAATAAAAAAGAGGATTAAGAAGACTTTTTGGTGAGAAATGCATGAAGATGATCTCAGTTTCATGAGGCTGCAGCACATAGATGCACTAAAACGAACTGAAAAAGTGCATTTTATGATTGATATCCTAAAATAATCGTCTCAGAAACCAAATCTTGGTTTACAAAGAATAATTTCACGTCAATCAGTTTTCTTGCTGCTTTACGGTTTTCTAAGCAGCTCGTGTGTTTCTGCCTCTGTTCGGTTTGTTTAAATCCCCTCTGGCTGGTTGGTTTGCAGCTCCTCCGCCTCATTACTGTCACGTCTGCCGGCGTAAATCAGCCCACGAGCAGCTCCGCGCTGCACCGCCGACGTTTCGTAAAGACACGTCGGGCCGGTTGTTTATCTGTTTCAAAACTCGGTCGCTCAAAGCCAAGATTACCTTCAGATCACAGCAGGACCGATCACGCAGCGGCGAACTAGTTTGCCATGTTCTCCTGGGAAAGCGTCCAAAGCCGCAGCGAGGGCGTGTCGCTCGGCGTAAAGTTCTCATGGGGCGACTGCAATCGCAGCTCCTGTCGCGCAGCTCACGACGGGCAACAAAGCAGCTGTGAGCTCAGGTTTCTGACGACACATCAGCACGTTTGTGTGCAGCTGCTGCAGACATTCGAGTTTTTAATCCACTTTGAGATCGTGTTTGTGCTGCAGGAGTAAGTGAGTTTAAAAATAGCGTCTCTTGCTCTACGTAGTGCGTAAAAGAGGAACAAATAAGCCTTAATACTTCTACAAAAAGAGCTCTTTACTCAGCCGTGGCTTGCAGGGAAACTTTCTGCTCGGCTTCTTCGGACTGTTGTCTGTGTTGACATCGTTTTTACAAGAAATTGTTTACATGTTTACATTTCATAATCCTAGAAAGAGAAAACCAATCTTTATCTTCTGGCAACCGCATGTATCAGCTTACATTCAAGACCTTTTATCTTCAGTCTTCAGCAGGCAACTCATCTTAACCCTCTGCTTGGTTTGAGAGACGTGTTTTCTGTAGAAAAATGGCAAAATGACAATTTTCCGGCCAAAAAACTGCAAAAACAGAAAAAAACTAAATTCGGAAATCCGTAAATAAACCAAATCTCAGCTTAAACTTGTGATATAGCATCAACATCACGTTATTCCTCACTCAAAAATGGGCCAAAAATAAAGAATTCAGGGCTCCTCAGCTTAACTTAGATGTCATGACTTAGTCAGCACTTGACAAAAATTCAACAAATATTCAGTTAAACAGCAGCCAGTGTTTCCACAGAGAGAATGAGAGGAAAATAAAAACCTACTGGATCAATAAATAAATGCAGCATGGATCAGAACCAGAGAACAGAGGAGCCAGTTGTTGGAGATACATCCAGCTGATGGTGGAACATCTTTCTACATCTGATGTTTGTAGAGACTTTAAACATAGAAATAAGAAATCTACAACAAGTGGAACCACCGTTTTTTTCCAGTATTTGTAGGTTGAGTTGTTTAATCATCTTCAGAGCGTAACAGTTATTTTATTTTCCGTGTCTCCAGGCGACTCCTGATCGCAAAGCTCAGGAGGTGACGTGTTGGCTGGTCCAGGCCTACGACGAGCTGCTGGAGGGATGGGACTCCACCGAGGGGGAGAGTTACTCAGAGAGATACCACGTATGTTTGGTAGAAAGTAGTCACGATGGGAGCGTTGTGCCATCTGAGCCGACCTCACCTGGGTGCTGTCCTCCCTCCAGGTGTTCCAGACCTTCCTGGTGTCCTTCAACGAGCAGCGGCGGCCCATCATGCCTCTGCTGACGGCCATGCGACGGACGCCGAAGCTGAGCGACGAGCAGCGAGCGCTCAGGGAGGCCTGGGACGCCCTCACCGAGAAGGTCGGACCCCTCAATGAAACCGTTCTCCTGACACAGTTTTACACAAACACACCGAAACCTTTCACACATTTCAGTTATGTCTTTGTCAAACAAATTTGGTTTTAATTGTAAGAGAAACAATTTAAAGCTTTTGTTAAACAGGAAATAATCCACAGACAACATATCAAGTGTCTATTCTCAGAAATTTGAATGTTTTTTTAGAGTTTGATCCCAGCGATGTGTTTCAAACAGTGAAAAAGAGACGATAAGAAACCAAAAGCTGTTTAGTGCTGACAAAAAAAAAACCACTTGGTGGAACGTAACTGATGAGTTTCGTTGGCAGCAGATCAGTAAGAAGCTGAGTTTTTTTTTTTTAGAGTTGGACAAATAATTTTAACGATGTAAAAATATTGTAAAGAGTTTGAATTAACACGAGACTTAAGAGCGTCGCATTGTGTTTGTATTTACATTTACTGCAGGGTAGCGACTTGTTTCATAAACAGGGTTGTGGTTAAGTTTCCCCAAATTGTAAATACGTTCATATATTAGTTATATATAGAAACAGACGTCCTCAGAACCAGCTGATTGTTTTTCTACGGTAACTTTAGTGTATTTAATGAAGCCTTGTGAAGTTTTACCTTCATACTGTGAATATTCATAGCGTTTCAGATTTATCACTTTAATGGACTTTTTCCAGTGTTTTTGAGCCTCATAACTTGATGAGTGCAGCAGATAGAGGCCAGCTGGTTTCTATGATTAAGCTGCTGCAGTCTGACTGTTCACACGACGATACATCCCATAATACTGATGCTACAGAAGACATGAACACAAACCAGATCCAGTGTTCAGACTGTGACACCTGGATGGATTTAAAACTGATCTGCTTGGTCATTTTTTGTCCCCCTTCTGTCATTTGTGTCAGTTTTGTGATATTTTGTGCGTCTTTGGGTCAGTTTCTTTGTTTTGCGTCTCTTTTATCCTGTTTTGTGTCTCGTTTTTCTTGTTTTCTGACATTTTGTGTCTTATTTTTCTTGTTTTATGTCTAATTTTTTTCATTTTGTGCGACATTCAGACTGTTGTACGTGACTTTGGGGCAGTTTGTTTCTCATTGTGGTCATTTTTTTGATCATTTTTGTCGTTTTTGCCATTTCGCGTCTCTGTCATCCTGTTTTGTGTCTCGTTTTTGTAGTTTTGTGTCTCGTTTTTGTTGTTTGTGCGACGTTTTGATTGTTTTATGCGTCTTTGGGGCAGTTTGTTTCTTGTTGTGGTCTTTTTTTTGGTCATTTTTGCCATTTTGGGTCTCCTTTATCCTGTTTTGTGTCTCATTTTTATTGTTTTCTGACATTTTGTGTCTCATTTGTCTTGTTTTGTGTGATTTTGTCTCTTGTTTTCCTTCTTATGTGTCTTGTTCTTGTCCTTTAGTGCGACGTTTTGATTGTTTTATGTGTCTTTGGGGCAGTTTTGTCCCTTTCTGACATGAAACTGTACTTCCTATAATATTGACGCTCAAAGTTGGTTTTATAAAAAAATGATCAAAAACCAGATTCAGTGTTCAGACTGTGACACCTGGATGGATGTAGAACTGATCTGGTGTCAGTTTGTACCAGAACTCAGATGTGTTTTTCATCCTGTCATGTGTCTAGTGAAGTTCTGAGGCTCAGAATTTTAAAAAAGTAAACAGCCTGAGATTTTGGACCCTCCCGTGTCCACTTCAAGGACCTGTAGTATTTATAGTGTGACAGGGAAATTTTGCACGGCTTCCTCAAATACACTCGAGTTATTGTGCATGAAAACATCAGCTGATTCTGAGGGAGTCAGGTGGGAGCTGCATCTGATTTATTAATATTTCTCTGTGCACGCTTGTTTCTGCAAATATTTTACTCTCACTGACGTGAGACTTGCGTTTCTGTTTAGATCCGCGAATACAAAATCGGGCTGGACATGAGTCTTCCTGCCCCCCTGGACGCCGTGGCTCGCTGGCTGCTACGAACAGAAGGAGCTCTGAGCGAAGAGGAAGGAGACCCTCAGGACCACGGCCGAGCTGCCTACGACGCCAAGGAGAAGCAAGAGCTGCTCAGAGTAAACATCTGTCCTGCAAAATGTGCAGCGTTCTTCATCAAAACCGGGCAGTTTTCCCGTCTGCTCAGGGAAATAACTGTACAGAACACTTGAAATACAGATTTTTGTTGTGTTCCCTGTTTATTGCAGGTTTGTTTGGAGGAGATGCCGCAGCAGGTGAAGACCTTCCAGACCTTCCAGAACATGGACGAAGATGGAAACATGATGGTTCCTACCGACAAGATGGACGAACTCAAGAGGAGGTGGGTTCTTTGTCAGGCTACATGTTTCGTGATGTGTCGTTAAGAGACGTGCAGTTGAATCCTCTGGTGGGTTTATAAGACATGTTTCTGTATATATATATGTATTTTTTTTAAAAACAGAGAGAAGCATTGGCGAGATGACACCATTTTTCAGCCAGAAACTATAAAAACAGAAAGAATCATAACACGTGAATCAACTTTGTTTTGGTCCTTGAACTAGTTTTATCTAAAACATTAAGCAAATCCAAACTTAAGGATGTCATGTTTTGTCAAAATCACTTTTTTTTCTATGTTTATCATCTAAAAATCTGCCAAAAAAAGCCAAAAATCAGCACGACTGACTCAACTACGAGTGGCAAATGTTCAGCAGCTATTTGGCTGAACTGCAGGCAGTGTCTCCATAGACAGACTGGGAGTAAATTCAAACCTGTTGGATCAATAAATAAATGCAGCATGGCTCAGAAACAGTGAACAGAGGAGACAGTTGTTGGAGATACATCTAGCATGGTGGAACATCTTTCTATAGATGATGAGCAGAGACTCAAACTTGATTGAAGATTGTCCAAAATGATTCAGATGTTGTCGTTTTTACTTTTAAAAGGACTTTTAAAAACTGTATTTGCTGCTACCACAGGGTGTGAGTTAATTCCCTATTTGACCTGAAGCTGCTCATGTTTTAGACAGTTCCAGATGCACAGATAAACATCTTGAACAGCTACAGACGCAACACTTACAATGTGCATCAAATTATGATTGATGCTGTCCAATAAAGTTGCTTTTTGGCACTGTGTAAGCCTAAATACTGACGTTTTTAACCCTCCGTGGACCAGGTTCACCAGCGTTAGAGTGACTGCCAAATACCACGGCATCAAGCTGGAGTACCGCGAGCACCGGCACACGGTTCTGGATCTGTTGGGGCAGATCAGGACCAAGCTCCGGGTCTGGAAAAGACCGTACATCTCCCCGGAGGCTGTGAGGGTGTTGCTGCAGGAATGGCATGTGAGTAATCCTCGTTTAGGTTTGGCATCTTCGGAGTACACCTTAATAACTGGGAGGGGTTTGAATGGAGTGGCTTGTTGATGCTCCTCACATGGTTTGATTATTGGGAGAAAGCAATTTAATGTTGGTTGATTGCAGCCCAAAGGGTGTTTTTTTTAATCACTTAGGTGGTCCCTTACATTTCATCAAGTGCTCCTAGACTCACTGGATGCAGACTTTCTCTTTCTAAATCTGTCATTCCCACCATGCTTTCTACTCTCCTTCCACTGTATACCTCTTATATTTTTTGAAATCCCCGTCAACAGACAAAAACGACCTCTGAGCGGCAACCTTTTACGCTTAAAACAGCAAGTTTTATTATGACTTGTGCAGTAAGGCAGCCCTGCTTGGTTCTTTCAGTGAATTAGCCATTCTAATATCAGCTATCACCTCCCTGCATGCAAAACAATTCCCGATCACTATTTCATTGGGGCAACATCACTGCATCCCGAGCTTAGCAACGCCCAAGACGATTGCAATTGGGTTAAAGACATCAAAAACAAGCCAGAATGCAGCAGAATGATAATAAGGTGCAGTCAGACTGTTCTGCAGCACTGTGGCGAATAGTCTGACTATGCAAAGACCACTAAAAATGCTAAATATGCACAATTCATCGTATGATACTGTAGTGGAAAAAAAACATCAGGCAGGCGATGAGGTTCCAAATATAACAGTTTTTAACTACACTGTTATTCTGTTATTGATCAAGTGTCAATCAATAATATTCTTCCCTCTCTTATTTTAATATTTATCCCAACACTGGCGATTTTGCGTGTTTACATGTGTTAGCATGCCAATAGAGTTGCTACAGTTGCGGAGTAACATGCTAAAGCTAATGCTAACATGCTAAATTGAATCTTAAGTCACTGAGATACTGGCTCTAATGGTTTATTTTAACTGCTCACCAGTAGCTCGTCCTCCTGCTGCAGTTTCTGAGCTTCCTGGCTGTCCTGCGTGTTTATTAATATTCGCCCACACAAGTCTGGAAACTCATGCTACATGCTACATGCTAACCATGATGCAGCTAATATTGTAGCTTGTAGTCCAGAGGATGTATGAAAAACAGATTCAGACTTATTGCCAAGAAGATTTTTACATGTTAGGAATTTAACATGATAATTTGGTGCTTTAGGATAAAAAAAATATATATATATATATTTTTAAAAGAAAAAAAGCTGTTGCAAGTCAAACAAACAGCAAAGCAAATCCCAGGAATTTTAGGTAATAAAAAGTAATAAAAATATTAGGATTATGGAGGAATGAGCAAGTTATTTTCTTGAGAAATGTGCAAATGTACAAAATATATTTAGTAAATAACCTGAAATGTGCCAATAATAATAATAATTCTCTCTATAAACTGTGCTTTAATGTTCACGTTTTCATTATGGCTTGACTCTGGACACATTTGTACAGTTTGCGTCCATTAACATTTGTAGAAATAGTAGAAAAAACAGTTTTATTATTATTATTATTTTAGTGCGTATCAGTAAAGAGTAGCTTGTAGATTCATGAAGTGTTGGTCGACAGCAGGTGTTACAGAGACAAATAGAAAGCAGCGCTACAAGTCCAATTATCAACAAGTGCAATCAAGGGATTATGAGTCACAACAAAAATCCTCTTCGTGTGCAGGAATGTGCAAATTAATCCTCTGAGAATGTACGAGTTTACACAGTATGTGATGTAAACAAGGTGCAGAAGGATGAAAATAATCCGCTCATCATATCTCCTGAACCACATGTGAATGTGACCGACTCTTCCACCGTTAAGCCTCGAACTCCTGTGAACTTTAAGAAATCCCTTAAAGTTCTTTGTCGATGTGTGAAGACGTGAAGAACAGATTTAAAAAGAGCAAAACAAAGAAATGCGTTGTGTACATCATATTGTTTGTGGCTTTACTCTGTGTTATCAGAATTTATTGTTAATATCTCTACTACATGCGCGGCACGTACAGAGAAATTAAAATGCTGTTTCTGCAAAGTCCTGCAGCGTATAAACAAGAAAAATATAAAGACATGAATAAAGAATCATAGCTGTAGCAGCGTATGCGCAGAGAAATGAAAGACTCTGAAAGGTTTGGTGAACAAAACAATTAAGAACTCTACACAGCATGAATGCAACAGACACGATATTATGAAGCTTTTCCTTCTTACAGCTTCACCTGGACAGTTCATGATGTTTTATGTGGTAAAGCTGTCATCTTTCTACATCAAAACACATCGACAGACATCACCTCTTCATGTTTGTTTCACGAGAAATGATGCAAAATGTTATTATAGGAAGGAAAAAGGTTGCCATGACTGCATTTGTGAAAAACATATTATCTATAATTTTGCACATATCAGCCAAACTGATGAGGAAATAGCATTTGCAGGATCTGATAAGATAGTCAGGATGTCCATTATTCCCAATTTTTTTTTTAACCTTTTTGTTTAAAATGTTCTCTCTACTGTTGTTTTTTTAATACAGGAGATTGTAAACACACAGGAGCTTCCTTCGTTGTTGGAAGCAGCCCTCCGTAAGCTGAAGCAGATCTCTGAAAAGTATTCCAGCAAATCAGCCCTCGGTGAGCGTTCCCTTCACAGCAGATGTGATGAATGCATTTAAAGGTTCGTCTTTAAGGACTCTGAGCGACTGATGCTGCCGTTTCGTCCCTCAGCTGCCGACTACCACCAGGTCAGCCAGCAGGCCAAGCAGCTGGAGGAGGAAAGCGCTGCCACACTGGCGGAAGTGAGCGCTTCAAAAACCGCCATGGGTCGGGTCCTGTCGGCCTGGGACTCGTACAGCGACTGCCTGAGCTCCCTGCAGGCCTGGCTGGAGCAGGGATCTGCAACGCACCGGCACGGACACCGGCCAGAGGTCCGACCAGCGCCTAGAATACACATTTATCACGCTCACTGCACAAACCAGCTGCTTCCACTCGTCTCTCATCGCTCAGAAAATTAGAATCAGAGTTGCTTTCTTTTACCTGTAAGACAGAACACTACCAGAGAGATTAATCCTGAAAAATATTGGTGCAGATGTTTATAAACACGTCTGCTAAAATAATATTTGATGCATTTCCTACAATTCAAACTGGTCCCAAAAAAGGAGATTCAACAAACACAAAAATAAACATGGCTGTCGAAATTTGAGCTCACATTAGGCTTTTGTTTACAAACCTTCACTTTTATTGTTATTTGTCAGGTTTTCAGACTACAGTGTGGATTTTTAGTCCTTCAAAATAAAAGCTGTCAGTCAGTGTTGTTTAGTTTGAATGATTCGGGATCCCTGCATCAAATTTTTTTTGTGAAATACTTAAAAATATTTTTTAAAAAACAAGTAAAAAATGATCTGGATCGATGCATATGTCATTCAGTTCACGCATTAAAACCCTCAAAATTATAATATAGTTGTTCCTGGACTATTTAAAGGGCCCGTCGCCCAAATTACTATTAAAAATAAGTTTTTCTGAGGCTCACCTTTACATATGATGATATCTAATAATATCAAAAAGTTCCAAAAAGCCTAGTTTGTGTTTTAAAACCAGGACGACTCCAATCGTTTGCAGCTCTCACATTTTAAACGTGTCTAAATATTCTGCCTGCGGTTAATATTTCTGCATTCGTGTGTTTTTGTGAAGGTGACATCCGAGTCGGTGGCCGAGTGGGGCTCCCGGCAGGCCCACCTGAACGAGGTGGGCACCTTCCTGATCGAGTCGACGGACCCGCAGACGAGCCGGAGCCTCGCCGAGGAGCTGCGGCGGCTCAACATGAGCTGGGCCGAGTTCGTCAAGAGGAACACGTTTGTGAGTTAACGAACGAGAAAGACCTGAGAAACCAGACGCCGTTCTGTCAAATTGTTCCGCGCACGTCGAAGGTGTGAAGCCGTCGTTTCACTTCGGGATTCACCTCTGATAAGTTACTGTGGGTTTAAGACTAATTAGTAGAGCTCTGCTGAGTAGGTATCTGTTTCTTCTGTGTTTATTTGACAGAAACTAGCGACAGCCGCGATTTTGGTAACGCAACTCTCAAACTCTTACGTCCAAATTCACGTTCCTTCTCCTGAGATATTTATTGCAAAGTGTTTTTTTTGAAGCACAACTTGACCTTTCCATAAAATGATGGTTGCTTGTCTTTCTGATAAAGAAATGACATCCTGCGTGAAGCTCATCTCCTGTTATTCTTGTTCAGATTACTCATAAACTTGTTATTGCATGAATCTGTTCATATGTTTACGCAATGCAACAGATATGAGTCCAAGGGATATATTCGGAGAAACTTCACTACTTTTAAGCTTTTTTAACCAAACATTTACCCATTTTTCCACCTCTGCTAGTCACCTACTCTGTGTGAACACCCCAGTTAATACAATAATGTTTATTTCAGCACAAAACACAATTTTTTACCAATTTCCCAACACAATTTTAAAAAATATCTCTATTGCCAGTTGTTTATGGTGACATGCCTGTAAGAAAAAACATCGAAACTAGATTTTACCAGATGTTTTCTTCTTTGATTTAAAGACTAATCTAAAAAACTGTGCAAGTTTTATTATAATCAAACAATGGAAGATGTAAAAAACAACAAAGAAGCTCCTATAATGACAAAGAGCTTAAGAGTAAAGGTAGCAGATTCACTCGCCCAGTGCTCAAAGGGTTAATAGTTTAAATCAAAGCTGCGATCGAACCCTGCTGTGAAAAGGATTCCCACACATTAAAACTAAGGAGTGGCTTCAGGTTTGAAATTAGTGTTCCACCTTCACGTTTTGTCTGCGGGTAATTGTGAAGCCTTGAGAACAATAAATTATAGCTGATTGGTGTCTCGGGTTGCATATTAGAGTTACAAATACAACAATGAATCGCCTGTGAAACGGGACGAGCGGCTGTGAAACCCGACGGGGAACAAGTGATGCTATTTATTACCAGCAATTAGAAGTAAATGCAGGTCTTGTAATTGTTTATTTCTTGTCAAATCTAACATCTTGACTTTTTTTTTTTTTTTGCAGGAAAGCATGTTGGAGGCCGGCGCAGACGTCCAGACGCACCCACAGGACCTCCAAGCTCTGATCCGAGAAGCCACTCTGATTCTCAAAGAGCCTCTGGAGGCGATGGCGGGTCCTCTACGCACCTACAGGAAGCGATTACAGGTGGGAACGGTGCAATCAGGAGACACACGTTTCTGCTTTCACGTTCTGTCAATGACCAGTGCGCCTCTCCTGAACTTTCCGCTCTGCAGTTCATAATGAGGAAGATCAAAGAGGTGGACCTGGAGGCTCTGGCTCCGTCCCCAGAAAGCACAGTGGATCAGTTACAGAAGCTGAAGCTGGCCATACCTGAAGTATGAACGGTTTCTCTTCTTTTTAACGCATGTTTGTTATAATTCATTTTGTTGTGTTTTAAGATGAGATAGAACTTTATTGAACTGGAAGGAAATTCTTCTGCCAAATATCGCTCAGGAAAAAAGTGAAATAACATGAGAATAAATGCTTGTAGAAAAGCAGTACAATACATTACTAAAAATAAATATAAATAGGACTAGAATGGAAAAGTAAACAGTGATATTGTCTATGATACGAAAGTAATATTGGCAATAATGACATTTTGCAAATTAAATCGAAATATTGCACAAGAAAATAACGTTTTACACATGAAACTGAAATACTGCAAACGGAAATAAATATTGCAAGGGATAATTATTGCACATGAAATTGAAATATTTCACATGACAATAACATTTTGTACATGAAAATAAAATATTGCACATGAAATTGAAATATTACACGTAATATTTATTGCACCTGAAATTGAAATCTTGGACATGATAATGAAGTTTTGCGCATAAAATTGAAATAACAGGATACTAAAACTGTTATCACACAAACTATTGAGAAAGTATTGTTACAATTGACATTGATATTATTGTTCAGATTTAGTGTTTGATGTTTCAGCTGTTCTTCCTGTACAAAGGTCAGGAGTTACATAGTTTGATGGTAGAAAATACCTCTTGTGGTGTTTCAATTTTTCCCCAACCAAATAGCCATTTGCATTTGTAAGCGTATGTGCTGATGTGTAAACATTGTCTTATTGTCACCAGGTGATGCAGACCTTGTTTGAGGCAGAACAGGTGTGTGCCGAGCTGCAGCACAGTGTGTCTGGACTCAACAGTCGACTGGCTGAACTCCTTCTCTGGGAAACCGAGGCCAGGGAGCTCTACCAGCTGCTGAGGGCCGCAGACCGGCAGAAGAAGCAGCAGGGCCAAGACCCACGAGCCAGGGTACAAGGAATCACAGCTTAAAAACGTTGTCCTGCTGTATGTCTTCTGGTACAGAAACCTTAATAACACCATTTATTTCTGCAGGCCATCATTTCCCGCGGTCTACAGCTGGAGGGTCAGGTGGTCACAGAGGAGCAGGACCTGCAGGTGATGATATCGACGAGTCAGAAGAACTCTCCCATCCAGTACCTCCATGCCACCGCCATGCAGGACCGAGTGCGAGCTGCTGTTGCTCAGGCGCAGGTTTGTAGTCTTTTGCAAACTGATCTGGATGTGCGGAAACAGGAAACAAGACAAGACGCAGTAAAGTAGGCCTCGCATGGAAAGTCTGTTTTTCTAATGTGTGCGATTTTTATTCCAGGAAGCCGTTGGCATGCTGAGCAGCCTGGGAGCCAGGAGAGACCGAAGCAGAAGCCCTCCAGAAGCAGCACCTCCGTCTAAAGTCTTTATCCAGGCCAAAGCAAAGCCTCAGCATCTGAGACAGTCAGACGCCGGGCAGCCAACTCAACAGCCGGAGACAAAGTTAGTTTCCCATCACACTCACGAAACTTTCGTGCCGAAGATAGTGGTGCAGGAATACAGAGAAGAAAAGATGCCTTCTCCTCCGATGCCATACAGCTACGCCCAAGCTGTGACAGGGACCAGGACGAAGTCGCCACCAGAAGGCCCGGCTCAGGCTTGGCCAGAGCCCGCTGCACAAAAACCACTGGAGACTCAGGAACAAGTGGTGTTACCACAACAGCAGCTTCTGCAAGAAGGACTTGGCAGACAGACAGAAAAACAGCTAGGACAGCCAGAACAGCAGGAACTCAAACCGGAGCCACCACAAGTACAAGTAGAGCAGCGGGAGTTTGTGCCAACACAACAACCATGCCCACTTAGGCAGGAACTGGAAGAGTTACCACAACAGCAGCTACTGCACCAAGGGCTTGGCAGACAGACAGAAAAACAGCCAGGACAACAAGAACAGAGGGAACTCATGCAGAAACAACAGCTGGAGCAGCAGCAGCAGGTAGAAATGAGTCAGTATCAAGCCCAACAGTGTGTGGTAACTAACATACAAGTCGAAACACAAGTTAAACAAACACCGGAGCCCCACGAGCCGACGTCACCTCAACAACCAGCCATGAAGAAAACCACTCTGAGGTCCCAGGAGCTTCAAAGCAGGAAGGCTCAGGCTGCAAAGAACCGGCCGTGGCTTCAGAAACCAGCCTTGGGAGAGAAGAAAGAACCACCACATCCAGACCAAGAATCCTCTCAGGATACAGTTCAGAGTAGTCAGATGCAGTCAAGCAGAGAAACAGTGACATCAGTTCAGGTGGCTTCACAACATACAGCAACCACAAGGCTGCAGCCTGAGGCTCATGCAAAAACTACTAAGACGTCACAACAACAGAATAAAGAGCAACAAAAACAAACACAGCAACCTAAAAATCTGGAGGAACAGCAGCAGCAACAGCAGCAGCAGCAACAAAAGGAACAACAAAAGCAGCTGGCACACCAAAAAGAACAGCAGCATAGTACAAGACAAGCACAACCAGTTTCAGAAGCCAAAACTAAATCCCAGAAAGTAACTGTGAGTCAGTCCCACTCACAAAGAAAGACACAGAATCAGTCACAATCGGATACTATGGTTCAGTCAGTGGTTCAAGTGCAGAAGCAGTCCACAAATGTGACTTACAGTACTACAGATAGCCAACAATCACTGAAAACAATGTCGCAAACGACAGTAAGCGAAAGTCAATCACAGGAACAAATTCCTCCACAGCCTCATAGCCCGGTGAAGACACAGTCACTGACCCAATCACAAGCACACCTACAGCCCCAGTCCCAAACTTATGTCCCAGCTGGACCTCAGCAATCTGCGCAGCCACAGGGTCCTGCCCATAGCCCATCTGTAGTTCAAGTGCAGACGTGGCCTCAAGGCACACCCTCTTCCCCGATGCAAGCTCCACTGCAAGGCCAAATCCAGGCCCCTGTGCCATCCCACGTCCAGCTTCGTAGTCATCCACAGTCATGGGCCCCTGTCAGGTCTCCCTCACCTAAACCACCAACACAGGCCCAGCCTCAAACCCACACTCAGTCGGTAAACATGGCTCAAACCCAAGCTATACCAATGGTTGATCCTCCAATCCAGCCTCAGCCCAGGGTCCCACTTCAAAGCCAGCCTCAGCCAATGATGCAATCTCAAATCCATGCCCAGTCAGCGGGCCAGGGTCAGACCCATCATCAGTCCATGGCCTACGCTCAAACCCATCCCCAGTCCATGGTTCACTCTCAAACCCATCCCCAGGCCATGGTTCATCCTCAAACTCATCCTCAGTCTGTGGTCCATCCTCAAGCCCATCCTCAGCCCATGACTCAGTCTCAAACCCATAGTCAGCCAGTGCCCAGGCCAAATCAGGCCCAACTGCAGGCTCACCATCAAACCCAAGCTCAACCTGTAGTCCAGCTACAGGGTCACTCTATGACTCAGTATCCCATACATGCTCAGTCACCAGTCCAGCAGCAAGGCCATCTATCCCAGGGCCAGTTGCAGGCTTGGACTCAAGTTAGAGCCTCATCCCCAATGCCTATCCAGCATCCACAGACTACAGCACAACCTCAGCTTTACCAGCAAGGTTATCCCCGGGGTCAGTCCCCATCCCAGCAGTGGAGTGACAAGCAACAACCACCAAATCAAGCCAGTGCACAGCACAGGCAACCCGTTCCCCAATCATACCCGCAGCAACCAGGCCAAACTCCACATTCTCAGGCGTATCCACCAGTTCAGGCTGTGCCACAGTGGGCCCAACTAGGGCCTCAGATCGGACCCCATGGGTATTCTCACATGGGGCCATCATATAATCAGCCTCCAATGCAACCTCAAGCACAAACCCAACCCTGGGTTCAAACACAACCCCAAATGAGGCCCCAGACTCCCATGCAACAACAGCCCCAGATGGGCGCTTACAGTGTAGGTCAGACACAACAAGGCCAAGTTCAGCAACAGACTTGGGTTCAGGGACACCCACAACTACAGTCTCAGCAGTATCACCAGTCTCAGCAATACATGCAAGGTCACCCTCAGTCTCAGGTGCAACCTCAGATACCTCTCCAGTCACAACCCTCACACCAAGCCCATCCTCAGCCTCCTTCACAGCTCCAACCTCAGCAGACACAGCCGTTGGTCCAAGCAAAGCTCCATGCGAAGACTCAGCAGTCTCAGTCTAGCATCCAGTTCCAGCAGCCTACTCCACAACCCAAACAACAGTCCCAGCTCCAAGCACAACCAATGGCTCAGTTGCCTTCTACCCTAAAGGGCGAATCAACTCCACAGACAAAACCTCTGCCCCAATTAGCACCACAAGCAGAGGTCAAATCACCAACTCAACCTCAGGTTTACTCACCAGCCCAAACCAAGCCTGAGCCACTGCCACAACCTTTCCCTGAAGCCCAGTTGTCACCACAACCTATGACTCCTTCCCCAAGCAAACCGAAGGTTGAATCACTGCAACAGCCTAAGGTACAGACACATGGTACTTCACAACCTGCGGCTCAACCACCAATTCAACCCCAAGTTCAGCCGCCAACCCAAACCAAGATTGAATCACCACAGCAACCCACTGTGCAGGCCCAAGCTGCCTCACAATCTGCAGTTCAAATACCAAGTCAACCCAAAGTTCAGTCACCAACCCAAGCCAAGGCACAGTTAGTGTTGCAATCCAAACCTGAACCCCAAGTTCAAGCTCAGTCACCACCACTGCCCAAAGCCCAAACAACACCACAGTCCCAGGCTCAGTCTCCTCCACAGGCCAGACTCCAGACTCAACCACTTCCTCAATCAAAACCCCAGACCACCGCCCTCTCTCAGGTCAGTGTGTTGCCTCAAGCCCAAGCTGAGTCACCAGACCTCTGCATCATACCTCCTGTTTTGGCCCAAGCACCTCCCCAAGCCTACACAGAGGCCTACAGTAAGGCCCAGGCTTTGGCCAGGAATGGTTTTGAGGAGGCCAAAGACTGCCTGCAGGCACACATCCTGGAAGCGATCAACGTCTTCAAAGACAAACGCGTATCAGCAGACCAAGCGTCAGTGAAAGAGGTAAATGTAATCACTGGCAGCTGGACAGCTTTTTGGTTCTTAAAGATGTTTTAGCTCGTTCTAACTGACTGGTGGGGAGTCCTAGGCATTCTCGCATGACTCAGATCTTGTTAGCAAATGGAAACTCACATGACTGAAGGTGTTAATGGTGGTAAAACTGTCCGAGGGATTTCAGTAGTACCTGGTGCCCATACCTCTGTTTAGGGATGGTTGTTCCAGTTTAACATTAGGCATCTTTCCACTGCAGAAGTTTATGGCAGGTACAAAGTGACGCAAAAATCAACAAGAACGGCCCTGGAATCGTCTACTTTGGACTTTCTGTTTCTAATGAGTGTAACGTGCACCAACAAAAGAGAGAAAAGAACACTTACTGGACATAACTAGAGGTCTATGAGCACATTGGGTATGCAGCAATGGCGATAGCTATGTTAGCTGTGAACCTGTATAAGAATCTGCGGCCAAAAATGTGTTGTAAATCAAGTGTGGCACATTGCAGTCTGCGCACATACACAACAGGGTGTGTGTGACTGTATAATTGGTCTTTACTTGGCAGCTTCTGTGCCTTTAGCTTCCAACTGAAATTTTAACTTTAGAAATCCCATTCATTGTGCGCAAAAACTATAGTTCTTGTGGTTGAAGATGCACAAAAGCTGGGCCCACCCTGAAACAAGTTCCTGCAGTGGAAAACAGCTCATAGATGGCATCCAAACTGTCTGTGTCTATGTATACCAAACTGGAGTCTCCAAATAGGTGGTCTATGACACAACTTACCAGGTGTTTATAACGCAGCCCTTACGTGCCTCCCTAGGCAGTGTCACCACCGTTCACACCTTAAATCCTGTGAGTTAGGGATGAGAATAAATACCTTGGACTCCCCAGTTACAACTGAGGAAATCTTTTGAATAAGAGGTTTCTCCAGGTATCTTCTACTAGAGTTATTAGAATTACCATGAATTGGATGACGTACAAGCATCCTGCATTTATATCTTTGCCTTTCTCTTCAGGAGACTCTGAAGACGCTCGACCCGGAGTTGCTGGAGGAGTTCTTGAGAGCGGCGAAGGGCATGGAGGCCTTTTGTACGCCCTCACAGCTCAGAGACATGGAGTTCTTCACCCAGTCTGTCAGGACACAGTGGGAGGTGAAACTCACTTACGGCTGCAGATTTGTGTTATTTTGTGGGATTTTAATTGCCGTTGATAGACAAGCGTGTACACTTGTTGGTTTTTTTTTGAGGTTCACATTATTAAAATAATTGCCTTTGTGAGTCTTTAAGCTATTACTGGACTCATTCTGCCTTTGCCAGCCTTTTTAATGGTCTAAAAACCTTTTATTGAATATCGTGTTCTGTCATGTTTTTCTCTTTAAATTAATTTTTTGTTATCTCCCAGGCCGTGAGAGCTGAGATCTCAGGCTTTTTGCCACAATTAAGGTTTGAAGTAACAAGGAAAGACTTTAACGCAGCAGCCCTGCGGTGCGAGATGCACTTAAGCTCCAGCTTAGAAAGCCAATCCCAGGTAGCTAAATCACCAAATCAGCCGAACTCTTGGCAGGTGCGCTTCAAAGGACGGTCCAGTTGACCTGCTCTGCTTATATAACTCCTTTTTCCTCCTTCTTTTTTCCCTTAAATGCCTCCGAGGAGTCTGTCGGTGGGACGTGGTAACTGTTGAACTTTGGTTTCTGGCTTTCTTTTTTGGAGGGTGCTGTTTTTGTTTAGATGTAAGAAAAGACAAACGCATCAGAATCATTACCGGAGTCATTAATACAATGTATTTTTAACAGTAAAAGAACACAAACAATATTCAGTTAGAGATAAAAACAGCATTCTTGTGGGTTGTTCCGTCTCAAATCGTCAGACGCCTTCTGCTCGACCATGACACTTTTTTATCAGAAACTCTAGATGTTAAAAATGTGACATTTTAGCTTGAGTTGTCAAATATTTTTCTAGTTTAATTTTTTTTGAAAATTGCCAGTAGATCCACTTTTTTGCGATTTCTGAAGTGACAAAAAATGCCTATATTAAAAATTTATTTTAAAATGTTATTAAAACCCCAGAAACTATTTGGATTCAACTATCTAGTCATATCTTTGTTTTTGTGGTGCAACTTGTCACACCTGCTCAATTAGCAATTAAAGTTAGCATTGTTGTTTTGATTTTTGTCATCAGATATGTTTAGTGTTGTAATGTCGTGACCTGCACCTGACTTCTGCAATCATCAATTTCTTTATAAATGCACTCAAAGGTAGGACTTCACATGATGGAATCAATTTATTTCACATTTCAACTCACCAATAGTCGGTATTGTGTATATAATCAATACTGCAGATTCTCAATCAATGACATGACGACAAATAACATCAAAACATTCTGGCTTTTACTTTTAATAGTTCCTGAGATATTGTTGTTGAAAAATGTGCAAAAAGTATGTGATAAAATTTTAAAAATATCTTGAAAATCTCCATATTTTTTATGTAAACATTTCAGAGCTGGTCGAGCAGAAATCGTGATAAAAATGTGATTGGTGAAGTTCGTCTGTCTCCTGCTGCCATATGTTAGTTTGCTTATGTGTTGCATTGTGTTCGTCAAGCTATCTTTACAGAAAAAATATCCAATTTTGTAATATTAGATGGTCAAAATCCTCTTGTAAATTTGTGTAAATCTGAGAACAAAGAAAGGTTCTGGGTTTTAGGAGTTAGTCGTCTCTGTTCTCACTGTTTGACCTCCACCAGGCCTGCTTCTCGGCGGACTTTGCGGAGGCCGGGCAGCACCTGGAGGCCTTGAAGGAGCTGTGCGACACCCTGAGCCCCGAGGACGCCCACCGGCTGGCCCAGACTCAGCTCAGGGAGTGTGAGAAGAGGCTGGCCGCCATCCACCGCCAGTTCAGCGGAGACCAGGACGCGCCGCTGCCCGACGCTCGGTAAGACCCTGGAGACGTCGGCTCACTTCTGATTGTGTAAAAAAAAAAACAACCCTGTCTTGAGGAAAAATATGACACGATGAGCTTTTATTAAACCCACAGTGGGGGGATTAGCATTGTTCCAGCAGTAAAGGAGAAATATAAGCAGAAAAATCAAAAATAAACCAAAAAATTACATAAATACTTGTTGTGATTGTCCAAACTCCTCTGGATGGAAATAAAAAGTACAGAAAATGATGAATATAGCACAAATTTATCTGCTTAAAATAGTAACGTTGCACAGATTCTTGTAGGTGTAGACAAAATAATATTGATAAATGTGTGTTAAGTATTGAAAGAATGATGACAATTAATTCTGATTTATAGGATTCCTGTTGCGTTCGCTGAGGATCTGACGGCACAAAAGGAACCGACGAAACCGAGTGACAAAGCTCCGGTCACTGCTGAGGTACGACTCACCGCAGTTAACACTAAAACTCATTAAAAATAAACAAACAGTTTTTTTTTTTAGCAAGATAAAGTTTGCAAATCAAGACATGTTGTTGTTTCCCAGGTGACGGTGAAGACAGTCGCTGTGGAGAAGAAGGAGGTTGAAAAACAGGCGTCTGTGGAAGAAGAAGTCACCAAAAAGGAGGCTTTAGAAAGGTGCCATGACTTAAACAGGCTTGGTATTGGAATAGGTTGACCCAGTCTGTTTTAGTGCCTCATTTCTTTTTGTTTTCAATTTCCAGGTATGAGAATTACAAACGGAGTCTGCAAACCCAACTGGCTAAGAATGAGCAGAGCATCAAGGACGTCCCCTCTGACTCGGTTTCCCTGAAAGGCCTTCACACTCGGCTCCAGGAAATACAGGTAAACACATACGTTTGTGTGTTTAAGGCGAGGCGCTACGGATAAAAGCTTTGTATTTTAATGCACTGGTCAGTTTTGGGTTCGTTTGATTCCATAAGATGTCCAAAACTTTGTGTATTTGAATCTGTATATCTAAATTTCCACTTGAGCAGCTTCTACTTCCACATTAGTTTCCAGTTTTATCCCTGAATCAAACATTGAGCCTCTTGAGTCAAACAAACGCCAACAAGCCTCTAATCTCGACTTTTCCTGCAGTTTCTGAGGCAAGAGACCGAATCTCTGTGGTCCGAGTACGCCAACCAGTGTTCCCAGTTGGCCGGGAGCTCGTCCCTGGAGCAGGAGAAGGCCGAGCTGCAGGACCAGTGGCGCAGCCAGCAGTGCAGCCTGCAGCGGAGGGGAAGCTCGCTGGGAGCCGCCCTCCGCCAGATCGACTCCACCGAGAACCACATGGTGGACTTCAGCGATCGGCTGGACCGGTACCTGAGGCAGCCCAAGGATGTCACGGCGTTCACCCTGGCCAACAGCAACATCCTCAAAGACATCAAGGTTCGTGTTCGGGTTTATTCTGTTTAATCGGTCGCATAAATGTTACCTGTGCAGGTGCTGGTAAAGAATCTAAACAAGCAAGGTGTTGATGAAGCTTAAATCGTATAATTGTGATTTAGATTTATGTATTTGACAACAAGACACTGTGTCCTGTTTAGCTATTTAGTGGAATTAGCCGTCATTCTACTGAAAAAATATGAACACAACGGTGAAAATCTTAATCTTTGAGCGTCTGAACATAAGTTGATGAAGCGACTCCTAAACTTCACCAGCTGCACTTCTATTCTCATAGTCATAAAATCAGGTAAAAAGTTCATGCAAAGGTCAAATTTTGTGAAAAAAGATCTTCAACTTGCTTTTGCTTGAGGTGATTTTTGCAACAAGTCAAACAGCTTTTCTGTTTAACTACGTTTAACTCATCCGTTCTGTCTTCCTCGTCTTCACCTAAACAGCTTTAAACACAGTCGATACCAACTGACTTGGAAGAATAATTAAAACATTTCCGATTGAAAACAGCTCCTAAAGACTTCTTTCCATTTTTCTCTCCCTAATAGACAAGGTTTTGTTTGTTTCTTGTTGTTGGCAAACAACTGGTTTTGTCTCTATCTTATCCATTCAAAAGCAGATAGTTAAAACAAGATTAATTCATATTTTCTTGAGATATTTTAAAAAAGTCCACTTCTACTTTGCTTGATATTTATGAGGAAACACTGCTGCTATGTAGTTGTTTTAAAAGCTGGTTGGTCAAAGAGTTAGGAAGCTAATAATTACATCAATAACAGATTAATGAAGGTCTTTCAGTTTCTCATTTTAAACCTCACAACACATCTGTGAAGTTAGTTTTAGCACCGAAATGACAACTAAAGCATCAACTAACACCTGCAGGTTTACAATTTGGGCCTGTGATTTAAGCAAAAAGGGGCAAAAACTGATAGAAAATTGTAAAAATGTGTGGAAAGAGCAGCAGTTAGTGGAGCTTATTAGGTAACCAGAGTTTAAAGTTCTCCAGAAGTCAATGAAAACCGTCTGGATGCACTTTAACATGAACCAATTACAAACCACATCTCATGTTTCTGAAGGAACTGGATGAGAACATCCAGAGCGAGCTGGACCAGCTGCCCCGACTGGACCCAGGATCCAGCGACCTGGACCCCAGGGAGTGCCTCCCTCTGACCCGGGAGGTGGAGACCCACAGGACCAGCCTGGACCAGCTCCGGCAGCAGGTCCGCAAGAGCGAGGCCGCCGCCCGGGCCCTCGACCGCTTCCTCATGTCGCTGCGCACCGTGGACGAGGACATCTCCGGGGTCCAGGACGCCCCCTGCAGCGACGCTGTGGTGCTGCAGGACCGTCGCTCCAAGCTGGCGCTGATCCGGCAGAGCATCGACAGCCTGAAGGAGAAGGCGCCTCAGCTGGACGTGCTGCTGCAGGGAGCCCGGCTGACGGTGACCAGGGAGGGCGTCCCGGCCTCCTGCCTGGACATGGTGACCGCCCTGCTGAGGAGGCTGGAGGAGGCCGACGGCGGGCTGGCCGCCCAGCAGAAGGGCCTCCAGAAGGAGAGCCAGAGCAAGTCCCTGGGCCTGAGGATGAGGACGATGCTGGGGGAGCTGAGGAAACTGCAGGAGACCATCGAGGCGCAAGGACTGAAAGAGCCCACCATGCCAGCGGTCCAGCACCGGTGAGTGACCTGTGGTGTTGTAGTTGTAGCTGCTCCTGACGAGTTATCGGTCCCATCAGTGAAGCATCTCTAGCTCGAGTGCTAACGTCTAACAAGTTGATACCTTACAGGTGAATGACTTCTCTAAAGGTCACTGTTTCTACAATGCTGTATACACTCACAAAGGGTGGAAGGTAGATTCATGGTATTCGGTGCAGATCAGCGACCATGTTGGGGCTTTCTGTTGGTGATATTACATTTGACCTTGGATGATATGTCAAGGTTAAAACATGTTGATATTGCCGCTCTACTGTATTTTAAATAAGATGTAATGTGGACATGGATAATAACTGTTTGATTGCACTGATTAAACCCTGAGTTTGTAAAATAACGCCTTTGATATTCTTGGTGTTTTTTTCTAGACTTCGCGCTCTGTCGGATCTGGAAGGTCAACTTCAGGCTCAACACTCGGAGCTGCAGAACCTTCGAGAGCTTCAGGAGAAACAGGGTGGAGGAGAAACGGTCGTGCAGGAGCTGGAGACGCAGTGGAGGGACACTCACAGGGCTTTTTCTGACAGGTAGGGTTGGATTTAGTACCACCTTCACCTCAAATAATAAATAAATGCCAACTCAAGACAAGCAGCACCGGACTCAAGACTCCACTGGATAATTAAACCACGAGCTAGCAGAATATTAAAACGAGCTATTATTTCTGCTGAGTTTCTGAGCTGAATGTTGAGTACGTGAGACCAACGGAGGATGAACCCTTCCTGTTTCTTCCTTCTTCCCGCAGGAAGAAGCAGTGCAGCGCTCTGTTGGAGCTGCTGAAGAAGTTCCAGAGCTGCCGCGGTCAGCTGAGCAACAGCATCCAGAAGGCCGAGCAGACCATCAGCGACCAGGCGTCCTACATGGGCAAAGACAACCTGCAGAGGAGCATCACTAAGGTGCATCCACACAACCTTTTATTTCTCTCTCTTTGTGTAAAAAGTCACTTCTAGATGTCGCAGAATTCATAAAGCAGCAAAAATAACATGATTTAAGATGTGCACTCAGTACTATGACGAACCAGCAGATGGCAGGATCGATCTGAATACGAGGCCAGTGTTCATCTGTGTGCGTTTGTTCAGGTTCGGGACATCAAGGAGGAGCTGGGCGGCCTGGGGGAGCAGATGGAGGAGATGAGGGCAGTTTGCAAACAGCTGCAGTCCGAGCTGAAGAAGATCCCAGACGTCAGCGAGACGCCGTTCGAGGCCGAGGCCGAGATGCTGATGGACAACTGGCTGGACGTACGCAGCCTTTTATGACTTTATTTCATGTTTATTGCATGAAAACACAGAAGAACTCGACTGAATATGCAGGTTTAGCAGGTCCAGGGAAGGAGATAAGCCATTAAAACATACATTTTGAAGGTTTTTCTTTTCAAAAAAAAAATGTGAAAGGAGTAGGAATATTTGATTGAAATGAAATAGAATTAAAAACAAACCAGACCAGACAGATAAAATGAGAATAAGGCCAAAGAAACATGAAGACAATTTAAAAATATGAAATAAATAAGAATAAAAGTATCGAAATTAAAACAGATTTCCCAACACATTTCCAAAATCTTTCAGCTGGATTAAAACATTTTGTAAAGTTAATTTTCTTTTTATTGCATTTTTAAAAAACACATTTTTTTTACTGCATATCTTATTTACAACAATTAAAAAAAAGTCTGATCATTCTTTTAATTTTTAAAAATAATTCTCGTGTCATCACATAAAAAACAGCCGAACCAGGGAACATCTTCGTAATTATCTTCACATCGCGCGCAGAAAAAAAGAAATTAGACCTTATTGTTTTTTACATAATTATTCCATTTAGTCCAGATCTGATAAAACGTATCTTTTTTCCATCAGTTAATTCCTTAATATTGTAAGAATTCAGTTTTTCGTTGCCACCAATAACACAACAAGGAATTTCTTGTCGTTAACATTCCAGTTTTCAAACCACAATTTCACCTTTTAAATAAATGTTTACACAAAACTCTTTGTTGATAAGGTCATGGATCCTTTAGAAAAGGAGTTTTAGCTTCAGACTCAGACTGAATTTACATAGTTTGAAAAAACAACAGATTCAAACCTGTTTCCGTCTCTGTCTGTGTAAATATTTAAATTAAAGCTCAAAACTGCTCTGAGGTCTGACTGGTGTTTCTGCAGGTGACGGAGAAGACGGACGCCTACATGGACAACCTCCGGGTGGCTCTGGAGCTCTGGGAGAAGCAGCTGATGCTGGGTGGCGAGGTGGACGCCTGGGCCGGAGCCAAACTGGCCACGTTCGCCGAGAGCCACCCGTTCCACGACGAGAAACAAGTGCTGGCCATGAGGGTGAGAGGAAAAGGAAGACGTTTTACTGCAGCATGAAGTCGTGCAGCCCTATGGGGACAGAATGAAGAAGGAGAGAGAACTCAGAGATGATCATTACAGAAAGACAAAGTGAAAGTTGAATTTCTTGTTTGTCTGCAGGATGAGATCAATGCCAACGAGGAGAACATCGCTCATTTCCACAAGAAGTCTGCAGAGATCCAGGAGATGCTACAGAGTCAGGAGGCTCCGCTGGAGCTGCAGGTGAGTCGGAGCACTGGTAGATTTACTCTTTTTTTTTTTTTTTTTTTTAACAGTGTTTGTGTTTTTTTTTCAGTTTTTTAATTAATCTGTGGACCTTGTAGGTGATGGAGACCCAGCTGAAGAAGAGGATGGAGCAGGTGAAGGAGCTGTTCACCGACTGCACCGACGTCTTCCAGGAGCTGGTAGCTGTGAAGAAACACCTGGCCGAGAAGATCGAGCACTGCCAGTCTGCCGTGGAGAACACCCAGGGCCGCCTCAGTCAGGTCGACGCCGCAGGGCCGAAGGTGGAGGCCCAGATTCAGGTACCTGGACGGTTTACTCACACAGAAACACAGTGTGACGCTATCGCCTGTTAACACGATGGTAACGTCTGCTGCAGGAGCTGAGCGACGACCTGGAATCTCAGGAGGAGCAGGCTGAGGCCGTGCTGAAGGAGGTGGGCATGGTGTCCAGCGTGGCCAGTCCACAGGTTCTGGAGGTTCTGTCTGTGGACTGCAGCCGGCTGAGAGAAGCCATCAACCGAACCAAAGACATGATCCACCTGAAGAGGGAGGAGCGAGACAAAGGCCTGCTGAAGGTCCTCAAAGGTTAGAGCTGGGCCTGGTGTTAGGAGAGGCTTTAAAGTGACTCGATACAAAACAAGGCTGTGAATCTAACACGACAGCTTTTATTAAAATGTTCTGCTGCAGCTGTCTGCTTTGGGGAAAGTGGCACCAGAAGTCAAGGCGCCCGTGGAAAGCTTTACAGCCACGTTTTCTCATTTTTATCGATCATTTATCATTTATCAGATTTGTTCTAGAAAGACTTAATTACAGCAAAAGAAATTAACAGAGAGACAAAACATGCTTTAAACACATCAGCTCAAATCCAGAGAGTGTCAGAAACAGTCACACACGTCTTTAAAAAGGGTTAAAAATCTGAGTTTTGAGAGACTTTTACTTTTTCAGAAACACAACCCTGCTACATGTTCAACATTAGTGTTAATTTGAGTTTTGAGAATGACTTAAAATTTGCTCAAAGTGGCTCAATATTTGTTTAAAACGACAAAAACGGCTTAAAATTTTATAAGAACAAGATTTGCTTAAAATGACCAAAAAAATTGTTAAAATGTTGCAAAAAATGTTTAAAATACCTCAAAATTTGTTCTGAATTACTCAATATTTGTTTAAAATTTTTTAAAAAAATCTCCAAAATGTTACAAAAGATGTTTAAAATGCGTCAAATGTTTTTTTTATATGGCTCAAAATGCCTTCAAATTTTATTAAAATGGCTCAGAAAGTGGTGCAAAACTTGATAAAGATTAAAAATTTGCTCAAAGCAGCTCAATATTGTTTGAAAATTAGTTTGAAATGGCTCAAAATTTGCTTAAAAAACTTAAAATTGGATAAAAATGTCGAGATTTGCTCAAAATTACCAAAAAAATCTTAATGATTTTGCAAAAAAGTTTAAAATGGCTTACATTTTTTTGCCCCAGAAGGACTTATTTGTCTAAAATGACTAAATCTTCAAAGTGTTACAAAATTATGTTTAAAATGACTTGAAAGTTTTTCAATATAACTCAAAATTTGCTAAAAATGCCTTTAAATTGTATTAAAATGGCTCCGAGTCTGTTCAAAGTGGTGCAAGACTTGATGAAGATTAAAGATTTGCTCAAAATGACACAAAAAAACCATCAAAATTTTGCAAATAAAAAAAATTTTGTTCAAAAGACTGAAAAATAGAAAATACGTGATGGAATTTTACTCAGTGAGTACAGGACTGAGTCTTACCTGTAACGTCATAATGAAAGAAGAGCCAGTTTAATTAGCATCACTTTGAGTTCCATCTCTTGGTATCTAATGAGTGTTTATGGTATTTTGTTTTTACATTTACACATTAAAGAGAAACCCTCCCTAATATTCTATCTGTGATCCGTTTTTCCTGCCCTCCAGATGAGCGACAGTCCTTCGAGGGATGGTTCCAGGACTTGCAGCTGGCCGTCAACGAGTGCTTCGAGAACCCTGAGAGCAAAACGGACGTGGAAACCTTCGTGCAAAGACTGATGGTGAGTAAACGTTTTCTGTGCGGACGCTGTTGCTTGTCAGGCGACAGGTCTGACCTCCCGTTTCCTCTCGTGTCCGTCAGGCGTTCCTGAAGTCTAAAGACGCCGAGCGACGTCTGGACCAGCTGCAGGACCAGCTGCAGAGAGGCAGCCGGCAGCTTCCTCCTCAGCAGCTGTCCGAGCTCTCCGATTGGCTGAAGGAGCAGCGGGAGGAGGTGTCCACCTTCAGAACCCACTGCCAGAACCGGCAGGAGCAAATGGAGGCGCTGCTCAGCGACTTGAACAGGTGATCGAGTCTTTATCAGCAGCGAGTCTGCAAACCAGGATGAATTCTGTCAGTCTCTGTTCATGCACGTGGACGTTTGGAACAGCTGATGACAATAAATCTGTTTTCTGTTCCTCATGAAACAGATGTGCAACAAGTTCCTTTGTCGTGTGATTTTAACCACAAAAAGTGTTTTGTTGACTTTCGTTTTTTGTCCTTTAGTCTGCAGAAGCAGCACGACGGCTTCCGCGAGTGGCTTCAGAACAAAGAGAAGCAGTCGGCGGTGTCGGAGAAGGTCAGAGGTCTCCTCAAGGAGCTTCAAGACGAGAGGTGAACTTCTACATTTACACTCACAGATGGACAGAATGATGCAAAAATCTGCTCAAAGTGACAAATAAATGTTCAAAATGAATCCAGATTTGTTAAAAATGGCAAAAACAGTCTCCAAATGATGCATAAAATGTTCCAAGAAGCCCAAAGTTTGTTTAAAATGGTGCAAAGTTGGTTCAGGATGACTTGAAATGAGTATCAAAGGTCAAATACATCCTCAAAATGACGCCAGATGTGTTAGCAATGGCAAAACCAGTCTCTAAAACCAGTCTGCAAAGATATGAAAAAGATGTTCCAAGTATCCCAAAGTTTGTTCAAAATGACGCCAAATTGGTTCAGAATGACTCAAAATGAGTTTAAAATGACAAATAAATCCTCAAAATGATGTCAGATGTGTTCAAAATGGCCAAAACAATCTTTGAAATTATGCAAAAAATGACGTCAAAATGGCGAGAAATTGTTTCAGAATTACTTGAAATTTGTTCAAATCAATTCAAAATTGGTTCCGGATGACTTAAAATGAGTTTTCAATGAAAAAAAAAACCTTAAAATGATGCCAGATGTAAAAAAAAAAATGGCACAAAAACAGTCTTCAAAGTGATGCAAAATTGGTTCAGAATGACTTGAAATAATTATTCATTAACAGATAAATCCTCAAAATGACGCCAGATGTGTTCAAACTGGCAAAAACAATCTTTTAAATGATACAAAAAACGTTCCAAGCAGCCCAAAGTTTGTTCAAAATGGTGAAAAATTGGTTCAGAATGACTCAAAAGTGGCTTAAAGTTGCTCCAAAGTAGAAAATGTCGTGCAAATGCCTGTTGTGTTCGGGGGGTATTAGAAAGCTTTTTAAACGGAGTTGTTTCAGGGGGTTGGAACAGTAAAAGCACAGCTCCTCCATCGTTTTAAACCTGGACTGTTTAGTTTTTATTTGTTATAAAGCGTATTTTGTATAAAGACTCAGACCGTGTGGAGGTTTGAAGTTAACAGAACCTTGATCGTCAAACCTTCTCCTTGTTTCCGCAGCAGCAGAGCCGAGAGCCTCCGCGAGCTGCTGGCGTCAGTACGAAGGCAAGGAGTCCGAGGAGAAGCCCTCCTGAAGGACGGAGACAATCTGATCCAGCGCCACAGGAACCTGGAGGCTCGGCTGCAGAAACAAGCCGAGGCCCAGAACGCTCTGGACGCAGAGTTGGACGAGTTCAACGCCCGCACCGAGAGCACCAGAACCTGGATCGGTGACCTGCTGAAGCCCCTGAAGTCTCCGGGCAGGACGGAGGAGACGAAGGACAAAGCTCAGGTCAGTGGAAGAAGAGTAAACATGATCTTAGGTTTAACCTTCATTTCTCCACTTTACAGGCTGTGACCAAATCAGGATTTGTATTTCTTCTGCACGTTCGTCTTGATTTATTGTGGTTTTTTGATGTTTTATGTTTTAATTTTTTATCATTTCTGATTTCATAACCAGATAAAACTGAACTAAACGAGAGAAATCTTCTGTTTTTCCTGTCTTAAACCAAATTATCCGTTTCATGTGAGATTATAAGTCGAGTTAATCTTTCATAAACTCAGAAATTGTAGCAGGAATTAAGACAAAACTCAGCATTTAAGGATTAATATCTCCATGAAACTTCCCCAGGTATTTGCTCACAATTTAAAAATACAAGGGAGTCATTGTGTATTTCTAAAAATGCACCAAGTTGCATTAATTTCCAAAACAGAAATCTGAGTGTTGAATAAAGTAAGTTTAAAGAATAACAGCAGAAAGTTTAAAAGTTCTGCTGACGCGCAGATTTCTGCTTCAGAGTTGGAAAAGAAAACAGATCTACAGACACAAATGCTTAAAGTTTCATAAAATGAAGCTCCAGATGTGGATGTTGGATTTTATTTTGCAGTAATTTTCCTGTTTTTCTCTCTGAATGTTTGAACTTCCCTCCACCAGGCCGTCCTGAGCTCCAAACCCAACGGAGACTCCCGAGTGAGCGACCTGAGGAGACAGAGTGAGCGTCTGATGGATCAGGAGGATCTGGAGGAAACCAGGAAGCTGAAGGTGCAGCAGCTGGTCAGAGACACCGAGAACCAGTGGAGGGAAGCTCTGCAGGCCGCCGAGGAAGCTCTGAACCAGGCAGAAGCTGGAGCTCTGTTAGACAGAGAACTGGAAGCTTTCCAGACCCAGAACGAAGGTGTCCAGTCGTGGATCAGAGACCAGGACCAGAACCTCAGGACTCTTGGAGGCCCCGTGCAGCTCGAAGAGAAGCTCCAGGTCGCTCAGGTGAGTTGACTGAGGCAGAGTGACTCGTTTATCTGGATGAAGTCGTCACTTAAAGCCTTGTCTCTTCTGTTCAGGCCATCCTGAGCTCCAGGCCCGACGCCGAGTCCAAGCTCCGGGACCTGAAGCAACGATCCGCGAGTCTGTGTGAGAACCAGAACCTGGAGGAGGTCCGGAGGCGGCAGGTTCAGGACGCCGTCGGAAACGCAGAGGAGCAGTGGAGGAAAGTGGTGCAGGCGGCCGAGGAGAGTCTGAAGCAGGCGGGGAATGAAGCTGCAGCTCAGAGAGACCTGGACGCCTTCAGAACCCAGAACGAGGCCGTGCAGTCGTGGATCAGGGAGCAGAAGCAGAAGGTGCTGGGACTCGGAGGCCACGTGCCGTTTGAGGAAAGGCTGCAGGTTGCACAGGTGGGTCCACGAGTCAGGTGTGAATGTAGAGGTCCTTCATGTGGAACATAAACGTCAGTACAGGGGTTGTGTGGGCAGCTGCTGCTCGGAGCAGGTGGATGACATCAGTGGTTTCATTTTTGTTGTGCGCATTACCGCTAAAAATACTACACTGTCAAATAACTTCTGTCAAGAAAAACAACAGTAAAATGTGGCAGGAACGGTGCCAAAAATATTGTAAAAACTGGGGAATGCTGTGACGTTCAAGCAACGAGAAAAACTGGGAAAATAACAGCAACCATTTGTTAAGTAATTCTATTTTTTATCTGATTTAAGCACAGGAAAATAGTGAAATTCTGTGCTTGGTACATTGTAAAAAAATAAAAAATACTGTTTCTGTTTTAGAGGACAGATTTTTTTTTTAAATTTGTACAGTCAGCATGTAAATTAATAATAAAAATTGAGTGATTTTACTAAATATTAGCTGCAATTTAACAAGACGGAAAATCTGTGAATGGCATTTAAATTTATTTTTAACCTAATTTCGTTTAATAAACTTAAAACATAAATACTGGAAAATATCTTTCAATTTTATCTGATTTAAACTCAGTAAAATATTTTAGGTTTATGGTCACACAGGGTTAAAAATCTGATTTCCAAAATACAGATTTTTTGCAGTTTTGGTATTTTTTCGGTTGCTTTACAAGATATGGTTTGTAATTAAACACAACTGGAAAATGATTTACCATTTCTGTCTCATCTTTGTTAGTTAAGACTTTTATTTCTTTCAAATAATTTTAACGTAAAGGTATTTTTTACTGATTTAAATACAATAAAACTCTCAAAAACAGATTTTAAATGTGGACACTGTTTTTTTAGGGTTAACATGTAAAATCGTACTTTTTTTCTCCTGTGACTTTACTAATTAGTTTGTATAATTTAACAAAAGAGGAAAAATCTATAAAATAATATTTGCTGTATCACAGTAATTTCCCAGGCCTGGGATAAATAAAGTATTTTTCTATTTTTCTATTCTTCTTAAAAAATGATTTAACGTTTCAGTCTTTTCAGTCTTAAAATATTTCATTTAAATAACTTTAAAATAAAGTTGTTTTTTTTTTTTACTGATTTAAATGCAATAGAAATATTTGAATTTTACAAACACTAAAAAACAAAACAAAAAACCCCTAAACTACCTACCAGCTGTAAAAATACAGATTTTAGATGTTGTTTTTTATGTTTAACATGTAAAATAGTCGTTTTTTTTTCTCTGTGATTTTTCTAATTAGTATGTGTAATTTAACAAAGAAGAAAAAACAGTAGGTTGTCCTAAACATAATGTTAGAAACACAAGATTTTTACAGTGTACATTGTTTGGCTTAATATCCTGCAGGTTTTATTCAGTCTCAAGTTTGCAACTGTTGCCTCTAATCTTCCACACCGTCACCTTTTCTCTGCATCTTCGCCTTCAGGCCGTCTTAAATTCCAAACCCGAAGGAGAGTCCAAGCTGCTCGAGCTGAAGAGACGATCCGAGCGTCTTGGTGAACACCTGCACGAGATCAGGAAACCGGAGGTGGAGCAGCTGCTGAGGCACAGCGAGCAGCTGTGGGCGGCGGCGGTGCAGGCCGCCGGGCAGGCCGAGCTGCGAACGCTGTCAGACGACTTCGACTCTCAGAGCAAGAACACTGAGTCCTGGATCAGGGAGAAGTTGCAGAAGCTGCAGTCGGCAGGTGGCAACGCAACACCTGAGGAGAGGAGCAACACAGCTCAGGTGTGTTTCAGTAAAACCACTGTTGAAGAACAAGTCTGAGTCTTTAGTCTGATTAAAGTCAGTTTTGACAACGACTGGTTTATTGAGACTGTCCAGCGTCCTACAACGGTAACAGTGAAGACAATCAAGTCTTCTTAAGTCACGTTTTTTTGGTCCCACTAGTGGTGAAAACTACCTCACCCCACCGCCGGTCTTTCCATTAACACTCTGATGGTTTAAATAGTGGTAGATGTGTAATGTAGCGAACGTTGTGCTCTTTGAAGGCCGTCCTGACCTCCAGACCCGAGGGCGACCGCATGGTGAACAACCTGAGGAGACGAGGACAGAGTCTGTGCGACCGTCCGGACGCCGACGAAGGCCGGAGAGTCCAGGTTCAGCAGATGGTGAAAGACACCGAGGAGATGTGGAGGTCGACTCTTCAAACCGCAAAGCAGACCGAAGCTGCTGCAGGAGCTCAGATGGCCCAGGAGGCCGAGAGGAGGAAGCTGGAGGTGAGGGACCTACTTATGTGGTTATCCAATAGATAAACACACCCTGTTGAAGAAGACCTAAGGGTTCCTCTTTGCCTATTTAATGGCTTCATACAGTCTTGTAATGATCATTACTTTATACAACTTGTGAGTGCCTATCAAAGAAATTTTAATGATCCTCAGAAGTTTTTCATGGAAAAAGTCCCATCGTATATCTTCCTAGTCGGGGGAAGGAACTCAGGCTACAATAGTTTGGGGTCAGTTTGCCCTCCTGACAATCGGAGGAGACATTTTGATCTTGGATTTTGTTCTGAACCAACATTGTAATAAAAACGAAGCAGCTGTTAGAAGTCAAATAAACCGCAAGTGCTCCAAATCCAATGAAACAGACGAGTAGTAGAAAGTAATATAGGCGTTCACAGTGTGCAGAAAGTTATTCACCTAAAATGTGCCAGATGGCGCTTCCTATAAACAACTTGAGATGTGCAAAGGATAATAGGACTCCTATTTAAAAGGCTGCACGCTAACACTTGTTTTCACTTGAACTGTCTGAGTTTTTCTGAATGCTCCCACAGTGTCCCTGACAGATGAACAGAGTCCTTTCTCTTCTTGCTGGAGAGCAGTTTTCCCTCCAGCACACTGAACCTCCTCATCATGTGAGCTTCTGTTTCTTCACAGCTGAAGGAGTTTGATACCCACCAGCGAGACACCGACCGCTGGCTGCAGGACCTCCGACAGCAGCTGGACTCTCTGGGAAGCCGAACCGAAGCCGAGGACAAGCTGCGAGCTGCGCAGGTGAGCTGAGAGGTTTGATATTTACCTCAGGAGTTGGTTAGTAACCAGCCACTAAAGTGTCCTCCCGTCTTTGTTAGTCGGTGTCATGCTAACGAAGGATTATTTCATCGGTTAACTGATCAGCTGTTTGGTTTTGTTCAGAATCTGCAATCACACAATTTAGCCTTTTTTTTCTCAATCTGATTCAGAGTAGTTGGCAGTTAATTTATTCGCTGATTAATCGTTGCCGCTCTAATGTGAATCTGTGGGACAATTGGCTTTTTGTGGACTTGTGGACTGACATTCTTCATCTCATCTTCAGGACATCATGAGCTCCAAGCCCGACGGAGACTCCAAACTCCAGAAGCTCAAGAGACAAAGCCAGAGTCTGTCCACTCAGGACGTCGACGAACACAAGAAACAAGAGCTTCAGCAGAAAGTGAGAAACGCCGAGGAGCGGTGGGCCGAAATCCTGCAGGATGCCAAGCAAGCCGTGAGTCAGGCAGAGAGGCAGCAGGCTCTGGACGGTCAGCTGAAGGGCTTCAAAGCCCTGAAGGAGAACACCAGAGTCTGGCTGCAGGAGAAGCAGCAGAGCCTCGACTCTCTGGACCGTCAGACGGATCCAGAACAGACCATAAACACTGCACAGGTCAGTGTGAACGGGAAACGTTAGCAAAAGACGTGCAGAAATGTCTCATTTATTGTCTTTAGAATGTTTTATTCTTACAGTTTTTTCCTGTTTTGGAAATAAAGTTCCTCAAAGTAAACATTACATATATTCTAGACTCATTACACATAAACTGAAACATGTCAAACCTTTCTTTGTTATACCTTTGATGATAACGTCCTGCAGCTCATGAAGCCCGTCCCCCAAACTTAATCTCAAAATATTAGAATATTCCAAAAGATCAATTAAATAAAGGATTTATAATGCAGAAAGTTCTAAACTCTGCTCTTCTCAGGACTGTTTGGGAGTCTGTAGGCATCCTTCATTGATGTCTCTGTGGCCCTCTGTGAAAATGTTATATTATTTTTATACTTTATACCGTAAAAAGGTTGAAAGATTTGGAGAACATTAAAAACAACGTTCAATATGCAGAGTTTGGTCTTTTTTGCTTTGTTTTTAAGTTTTCATTTGTTCACTTGCATGCTCTCCTGAATCTTAAGCTGCATAAATTCGTATTTTTAATCTTTTTTATATAAATATTTTACAAACAGAAAGCAAACGTCTGTCAAGTTTTATTTTTTACGTCTGTCATCATACCTGAGATTCGTGCTTTGCTTTCAGACCGTCCTGAGCTGTAAGCCCGAGGGAGACTCCAAGCTGACGGAGCTGAAAAGACAAAGCCAGAGTCTGTCTGACCAGGAGGACCTGGAGGAGAACACCAGGCTGGAGGCTCAGCAGACGGTGAAAGACTCGGAGGAACAGTGGAAGACAGTTCTTCAGGCTGCTGAGAACACCCTGCAGAAGGCCGAGGTCCAGTACTCGCTGTCCAGGGAGCTGGAGGCCTTCAGAGCCCAGGCAGGAAGCACCAAAACCTGGGCTGAAGGTCTGCAGAAGCAGGCCGAGTCCAAGGGGAGCGGCACTCAAGGCAGCAAGGCTGAGATAGAGGAGAGACTGAACACAGCACAGGTGAAACATGGAGTAAATAAAGTGTTTTATACTAATAATGCCAAGCACATGAAAGTTATTTAGTTTGCTTTGGCTACTTACAGTGTCTTTAAAAAGTATTCACTGCTTCATGGGAGAGTAGCAAAGAGACAGCTACTGTTGAAAAATACTTATTAAACTGAGACTAGAGTTCACCAGAAGGCATGTAGGAGACTGGAAGAAGGTTCTTTGGTCTGAGGAGACCAAGGTGGAGCTTTTTGGTCATCAGAGTAGATGCCAAACACTGCACATTACCACACCATCGTTACTGGGAAGCACGGTGGTGGCAGCATCATGATGTGAAGCACGGTGGTGGCAGCATCATTATGTGGGGATCTTCTCAGCAGCAGCCTGGAAGGCTTGTAAAGGTCGAAGGTGAATGAATGCAGCAGAGTGTAGAGAAATCCTGGAGGACAACCTGATGCAGTCTGCAGGAGAACTGAGACTTGGAGAAGACTTGTTTTGACAAGTTAAATTCCCTGTGACTCTGTTAAAAAGGGAAAACCTTACAGGAAGTGTAAATACTTTTTATAGACACTTTATACTAACAGACTGATCAGTTTTATTATCTTGAGCAAAGTAAAAGATGAATTTCTAACTTTGGATACACGACTGGTGTTTCAGAGCAACGCTACGTCTAACAGCAAACTTTTGCCTTCAGGCCATTTTGAGCTCCAAGTCAAACGGCGAGACTCAAGTGACGGAGCTGAAGAAACGAGCTCAGAGCCTCTGTGACCAGAAGGACTTGGACGAGGAAAAGAAGGTGGAGGTCCAGCAGACAGTCAGAGACGCTGAGCAGCAGTGGAGGACGGTTCTGAAATCAGCAGAGGACACTCAGAGGTACACAAGGATGGCTTTAGTAGTGTGGTGTGTTTTCAGCCCTCTGTGGCTTCATCTGTCCATAAATATACGATAGTATGAAATCACATTGCCTGCAGATGCCTCATTTTGTTTACAGTTTTTATTTTTGTTGTATTTCCTTTGTTTCCCTGTATACTTTTGTTTGTAAGTCATATACTGTAGAAATGTGAGCTAGCACCTAAGTCACTTTTTTAAACATTGAATACACTGAATATTTCCTATGTTGTATATTTTACACATATTACAGCTGTTTTATTGGCTCGCTTTAACTCTTCAGTGTGTTTCGTTGCTTCAGTGAACAGAAATGTTTGATGTTCAGTACCGTTAGCTGCTGTGGTCCTACAGAACATCATTAAACCAATCAATACAGATCTACTAGATGTGTAGCTGTAGATGGTTTCTGTTCATCCCAGTGAGCTGCAGCATGACTTTCTGAAGCATCACATCAGAGTCTTAGCGAGCAGATGGACCAGTTTCTTTCCTCTGCCGCTGAGTTAAGTCTGATTTATCTTCTTACCTCCCTCCAGGCAGCTGCAGGGTCTCGTCGACCGCCTGGTTTCTTGTCAGCTCCAGCGAGGCCGAGCTGAGGCCCGTCTGGCTGAGCTCCAGAAGCAGACGTCCGACCTGCCGAGTCTCTTCCCGTGGCCGGGCCTGGGGGAGCGCCGGCAGGCCGTGGAGCAGGCCCGGACCCTGTTGGACCAGACCACGGCTTTGGCCCCGGTCCTAGCAGACGTCCGCACACAGGTACAGATTCACAGGATTACATGTGGTGTCCGTTCGTCGCTAAACTCGCCCAAATCTGCTCAGTTTTTGTTCAGCTGTTGGTTGAATTTAAACAACCTGACTGAGTTTTTCCATCTTCTTCTTCGTCAAGGCTGCAGAGCTGTTTGAAACCACTCAGGACCGAAGCTGGTCCGATCCGTCCTGGGCTGCCAAAGAGGAGTCCATCCCAGCGATGCTCAAACAGCTGACCGTGAGTTCACAACTCTGCAGAAACAACATATGCAGTACAAACATGAGAGTAAACAGTTTATTAGCAACATTTTTACACATTTTCATACGATACAGTAAGATTTTATTAATCCCACAGTGGAGAAATTTGCAGCAAAGAAAAAGTGCAAACAAAAATAAAGAAAAAAACAAAATAAACATAAAACCACTATTTCTGATTGTCCAAATTTCGACTCCACTGTTCTTCTGTTTTCATTCATTCTCTCTTTTTTAAAGTGCACGTCTTGTGTCTGTCGTATGATTTCCTCCGTCTGCTGTGGTTTTCCTCCCAGGACGCAGTGGCTGACCTGGATCAGGGCATCCTGACGGAGCGCCAGTGCACCCAGCTGGTGGAGCAGCATGAAGCCGCTCAGGACTGGCTGAGGGAGCAAGTCAAAGGCCTGGAGGCTCCCAAAGAAGACCGACAGAGTCTGCACAGCGCCGTCAACACCCTGAAGGTCGGAAATACAGCACAAACTCACACAGAGAGATAGAAATACAACATAAATACACACACACACACTAAATTTTGCCTCCTATAATAATTTGCATATTTTCAGTGCTGCTAAATGCACTTCCTGAGGATTTTAATCTCAGTTTACTTTGTGCTCTGGTCTGTATCCTCCAGGCTCTGCTGCAGACAGTGGACCGTGAGCAGAGGGAGATGAAGGAGCTGGACTCGGCCCGAGACGGCCTGCTGAGCCTCTGCACTCCCGGCGGTCGGGACGCTCTGACGCTGGAGGTCGGTCACCTCCACGACCTGTGCTCGGCCTCAGAGCAGGAGGTGAGGCGGCGGCTGGAGGCCTGCGAGGCTCAGCTGGAGGATCTGGACGGCCAGCTGGCCAAGAGGGCTCAGGGCCTGAAGGACCGAGCTGCAGCGCTGCAGTGGGAGCTCCGGTCTCTGGACCAGGCGCTAAGCTACAGCGAGCCGCTCAACAACGTCACTCAGCTGCAGCAGCGCTGGAACAGCCTTCAGGTCAGCTTCTGGTTGTGCTCACACCGTTTGTTCATTTTTTTCCCTCTTATTCCTTCATTGTGAGGGAATGAATGAACTCTGCTGCCTTTAATGACAATAATGCATCTCCATCATCACCTCGTCTGGTTTTTATTTTTGTATTTTTAGTTCAGTTGTCTTTAAAAAAACAACCAAATGTGTGGCTTCAGTCCACATCACACAAGCAAATATCACTTCTCAAATCATCACATATTTAGAAATATTTCAGTCATCTCTGATTTGCTCTAAATTGTTCTACAATAAAATATGTGTGTATATAAAGATATTTGTTAAAGTTTAACTTAATATATCAAAAACTTTTGGAGATAATATTTTTAAAACTGCCCGTGGACCCACTTTCAGCACAATTTTTCGTACGTTGAAGTTTGGGCTATGCTTCAGTGACAGTATCTCAAAACAATTAAAAATCTACAGTTTTGCAGATTCTAAACTAACGATATAATTAGAAATAATAATGAAAAATTCAAGTTTTTAGCGTTAGTAGTTCCTGAGGTATTGTTGTTCAAACAGCCACAAATTTCAATGTGTGGAAAAAACCTGCAGAAAGTGGGTCGACGGGCAGTTTTTGCTTAAACTCTTTCTCAGAAAGTATTTGATATATCAGAATAAAATGTCACAGTTTTCCTGATAAATATCTATATTCTATTCTGTAAAAAAAATCTGGCAAATTAGAGACAATCAAGGAGAAATTTTTCAAAGACTTTACCAATTTGAGATGTATTTTTCACATCTCATCTGTAAGTTTCACAGATGCCATTTTAAATATTTTATGATTAAAAAAAAAAAAAGTGTCAAGCAAATCAGAGGGTGTCGAGCAGAAACCCTCGGATGATTTGCGACTGAATAACTCATAATTATGTTGTTTTTCTTCGTTTCTGTTAGAACTGCGAGAAGTCACTGAAGGATCTGGGAGTGAAGGTTCACGATCTGCACCAGGAAGTGAAGTCGTCCTCCAACGAGCTGCCGGCAGAAATCACCAGCGTGGTTGAGTCTTTGTCCCAGAAGCACACCAGGTATCCTGCTCTCTGTTTCAATCAAACGGGTTGTTTTACTCGAGTTATAACCGTGTTTGTTCCAGCAGAAACCTCCCAAACACTGGCGTTTCTTAGACTGTAAGCCTCCTCGAGTAGATGGTCTCAGCTGGCGTTCTTGTATTTCAATTTACTTTTCAATTATCCCGACATGGCAGCAGCATTCCTCTGTGGGTCAGTCTGCTCTTGATCAGTTGTATCAAAAACACAGAGTCCTCTTTTATTTATAACCTGTTTGAGACGTCCAAAGGTCCCTGGAACCATGCAACACAAATCATACGTACACATTTCTTTACTGTTGTTTTTTTTATTAATGTTAATTGCGTCAGAAAACGTGTTTTTAATTGTTTTTGTGTTGTTACTGAGATGTTGCACGCTGGAAGAAGTACATATTAGTTGAGTTTACGATAAATGTGACTTTATTTTGTCTGCAGCTTAAAGTCCAGACTAACTGATCACCAGAACAGCTGCTCTACAAACACAACTCGCTGTCTGACTGACTGCCTTCAAGCCCTGCAGCAGTGGAACCACAGAAAACCAGCAGAGTCCATTTCATCTGTGCAGGTGCAGATTTTATTTCTTCAAATGCTTTTACTGCTTTAAATGTACTTTCTCAGTAGAATACTAATAGATTACCTGAGATCTATCGAGTATATTTCTGCCCAGATTTATTGTTACTACCCTTGTCTACAGTTTTTCGGGACAATAACAGTGAATAATCCAGAAATAACGCAGCAACTGAACAATTTGTAAAACTGCCATTAGCAAAAGACTTGAGTTTAGAGATTTGCAACTTCAGTTTTGAGATCTGTTTGCTCCTTTAACAGTTTTTCCTCCTGGTTTTAGGTGACGTTGGAAGAGGGTGCAAAGCTGCAGGTCGGCCTGCAGGAGGCGCTTTCTCACCAGCAATTTCTGAAAGCCTGTCTGATGCCAGACATGTTTGAGAAACTGGAGAAGGAAGGCTCAGAAACACTCAGGGAAGCAGACACCCAGAAAGCTTCTCTAAATAAGAGCTTAAAGGTATTTACATTTAATATTTCATGGGATCACAAAAATCTTGAAACAGGAAAACAGTTTATTTCATCTTTAATGAACAGTTAAGTGATTGCAGTCGTTCCTTTGTTGTACCTTAATGCTGTTTTCATGCTTTGATTGCAGGAACTTGATGAACGGAGTAAACAAAAGCAGCCTGAGGTTCAGTCCTCTGATGTCCTTCGTGGTAATCTGGAGGAGACAAAGACTTCTGTTGTTGCACCACCACGAAAGAACAAACGCTCGCCTGAGAAAAAGTCTCAAGTACAGCCAGACATCTCCTTAACAGAACCGTCTGCATCTATCGAAGAAGAATTATCAGTTTCAATTGAGGCGGTGCAAGGTGAGGCAAAACCTGTTGTGACAGCAGTCATGAAAGACACAAAAAGCACCATTGTTGAACAAACCGCAATTGTCCCGACAAAAAGAAAATCTCAGAGACCAACATGTGCCTCAGAAACTGTTACAGAACCAAGTTATAGCACTTCTCAAGAAGCACAGATCAAAAGTGTTAAGCTGGATGCCACAGCTGACCAGTTTGCACCTGTTGCTAGTGCCGAAACTACACCTGTGCCGTCCAGGAGAAAGTCCAAGACTAAAACAGAGTCTGAAATGGTAAAAACTGTTACTACTCAAGCGCCACCCACAGATCAGAAAGGACCTGTGGTGGACGAAGCAACACAAAAAGCAGCCACTCTTCTGTCAGAGCTAATCACTGCTGTCCCAGGAACAACCGATGCTGCAAGTGAACCCACCAGCAAAGTGCAGGAGATGGTGAAATCCTCTGTCAATACGTCAGTCACTGAGCAGGCCAAGACCAAGGTTATTGATGCAAAACCTGCACAGGTCAAGGACAACTCTGAGAATGTCATGTCTCTCCTAACCCCAAAGCCTGTGTCACCTGTTGAAGGAACTACAGGTGTGGAGTCTGTACCAAAGGAAACTGAAACTGCTTCTGCTTCTGAACAAAGTGAGATTTTACCACCCAGGCGCAAGTCGAAGAGCCCAAAACTTCCTCTGAAATATCCTGACCAGCAGGCAGCACAGTTTAAGGAGGAACCTGGAAGTCAAAAGTCTGTTTTGAGTTTGAGGGAGCAAACTGAAAGTACAGAAGAAACAAAACTTGTTCCAGCAAGAAGAAAGTCAAAGAGTGCAGAACCTACCGCAATGTCCCAGCAAGTTGTTGCCCCGAGTAGAGGTACTGATGTGGAACCTGAAGATATTAAGAAAGAACCTGGCAGTCTAGAGTCTTCTTCGACTCCACAAATTGAAAGAAAACCAACAGAAACTAAAATTATTGTGCAAGAAACTAAAGTTGTACCAACCCGGAGGAAGTCCAAGACTCTTGAGGTTTCCACAGTTCCAGAGCCAGTGTCTCCCCTTGGTAGCGGTCCTGATGGGGTGTCTAAGGAAACCAAAGAAGAACCTGTAAAGTATTCAACAACCCCAGAGCCTGTTAAAGCTGAACCGACTGTTGTTGAAAAAAGTCCTTTTCTACCTCCGAAGAGAAAGTCAAAGAGTGCAGAGGCTACTGAGGTACCGCAGACAAGGGATGATCCTGAAAGTCAGAAGTCTTCTTTGAAATCCAATGACCAGGATAAAAGTGTTGTTACCGAAGAAGCAAAACTGGTACCTGCCAGAAGAAGGTCAAAGAATGGCGACCTTTCTACAACTTCTGAGACCCTTGTTACCCACGCTGGATCACCAGATGTGGAGCCTGAACAAAACAAGAAAGAAACTGTTGGTCAGAAGTCTGAAAGCACTGCTGTAGAGAAAGGTAAACTTTCACCCACCAAAAGAAAGCCTAAGGGTCTGGAACTTTCTCGCAAGGAGGAAAAGCCTGACAGTCAGATGCAGAAAGCTGCTGTTGTAGAAGAAACTAAGATTGTAGCTACAAGGAGGAAATCAAAAGAAGGCCCTGGCAGTCAAAGGCCACCTTCGACTACTGAGGTGGTCACAGGAACATCGGAGACTACTGCTATGGAAAAAGGAAAGCTTTCACCAACTAAGAGAAAACCAACAGGTATTAAACTTTCACCAGTGCTTACTACCAAGGAGCAGACAAAGAACAAGGATGAGCAGGAGTTTCAGACGCCACCGTCAACTCCAGAGGTGGTCAGAGCAACACCTGAAACCACTGTTGTTGAAAAAGGAAAGCTTTCACCAACCAAGAGAACGCCAAAGGGTCTTAAACCTTCCGCAGAACTTACTACCAAAGAGCAGACAAAGACCCAGGATGAGCTGGAGTTTCAGACGCCACCTTCAACTCCAGAGGTGGTCAGAGCAACAACTGAAACCACTGTTGTTGAAAAGGGAAAGCTTTCACCAACCAAGAGAACACCAAAGGGTCTTAAACTTACACCAGAGACCAAAAAAGAACCTGAATCTGTGAATGCCAGAGAGAAAACTGGAGCTACTGCTTCAGAAAAACTTGAAGTTGCACCCGCTAGGAGGAGGTCAAAGGACTCTAAAGAAGCTGTGAAAGAAACTCTGAGTGGAAAGCCGGCTGTAAGCGCAACAGGGGTCACACGACCAACTAAAACTGCTGTTGAAGAATCAAGTAAGCTTTCACCAACTAAAAGACGGTCAAAGGTTTCCCTAGAACCTGTTAAAAAAGATGGTGTTCCCACCAAGAAGGAATCTGACAATGAGAGGTCCTCATTGCCGTCCACCGAGCAAACTAATGTTGCAGTTTTGGAGGGAACTAAGATCGTACAAACCAGAAGAAAGTCAAATGAACTTTCTACAGTTCCAAAGTCAATCTCTACTCCTGGAAAACATACAGATGACAAGACTGTAAAACCTTCTATGGCTGTAGAGGTTGCTGTTGTAGAGAAAACTGAACTTGTACCAACTAGGAGAAAGTCAAAGAGTCTAGAGCTTCCTGAAACTCCACAGACAGTTGATGTTGCAAAAACCACTACTCATGTAGACCCTGAACAAACCAAGAAAGAGTCTGACAGTCCAGAACAGAAACAAGATTTAGAGACGATTGTCGCTCAGGTTGGTGGCACCGATGCCATTCAGGACCTTCAGGGAAAGAAAGTGGTCACGGTCACTCTCGATACAACTGATGTTTTTGTACAAATGCCTGATGCTCAACCCCATAAAGTGGATACTTCAACTCCTCATGCTGAACCCGTTGAGTCTGTTATTCAGCCTGTTTCAGTTACATCTCCCAAATTGGAGGAACCTAAAGACAGACCAAAAAAGGGCTCAGAACCAATCATGAGAACCGAAAGAGATTTATGCACAGTCCCTCAAACACAACCACCTCTCTCTTCAGACACGACAGACACACTGTATGGACCAGATTATATTGACAAATTGTGGAAAAACACAGATGAGACTGAGAAGAGATATCTGGTCCTTGATTTGCCTGATGCAGGAGTCACCCAGACATATGAGATAGGGCCAGATCAACCTATCCTAAATATCACAAAACCTTTGTCTGGGACTGGTTTCATGCAGTTTACCTCTGCAGTTTCTGAAGTGCTGCAACCTCCTCATGAGGGAGATATAAGCCCATCGGATCAAGAAATTAAGAAACTAAGTGAAATCATGAGTCAGCTGAGTCTGCAGTCTCCACAGGAAGCACCACAGGAGAAACTCAAAGAGGTAAAGGATCATGGTGTCCAGAAGGAACAAACTGAAGTGTCAACACAAGGCGTCCGAGATTCCCCAGAGAGCCAGGGCAAGTGGTCCATTCAGAAAATCCTAACGGGGCCTGAAGTTCGCATTCTGCAGCTAGATATAGAAGAGAATGTGACGTTCACGAGCGAGCCAGAGGTGGATATTGTTGAACCAAGTGTCCAGAGCAAAGATGCGCAAGAAAGTAGAACTGAACTTCAAGACAATGTCACTCAACGCACCTCTCCTGCTCCCAGAGCTCAGGCAGGAATAGAATTCATAGAAATAAGCCTATATGAGCAAAAACCTGACCAAACTGAGACTCAAGTAGCCAAACCCAAAGTGGTCCAAGAACAGCATCTCGGTGTAGACAGAGCGCCCAAAGGCTTGGATGAAAAGTCAAAAGCTATGATTGAGGAAACCCACATAGAGCCTCAAGTGTGCATTCTACAACTGGATATACAAACTAGTCCAGAAGAGCAAAGAAACACCTCTGTCACAGAAGCAAAACAGCCACAGATAGATATTGTCGAAGGAGGTGTCCAGACCACAAGCGAAAAAGAAAACAAAGATAAGAAGGCTGCTGATGTAATGCTGGAGAAAGCTGCAGTTGAGGTGACTAAGATAGTAATTCAAGAAAGCATCAGTGAATGTCAGAGGGACTCTGCTCAACCCACCTCGCTGGTTTCTGAGTCATTGCAGCCTCACGAGACAAAGGTTATAGAAATAAGTTTGCATGGGCAAGATGCAGGAAGACCAAGCCAAACTGAAACCAAGATAGAGGTGTTGAAAACCACACCGGCCAAGGAACAAGGGGTCCAAGAAGAGAAACCAGCCAAGGGAGTGGATGATGTTCCCAAGAGCTTGGATGAAAAGTCTGTTCGGGTGGAGGGTGAGCCCAAGGTGCTCGTTTTACAACTGGATATACCGACCACACCAGAAAACAAAGATAAAACTACATCTGGCATTCACCCCAAGAAGACAGAAAGAGTGGAAGTACAAGAAGTCAGCATCGAAAGGCCACAAAATGTGACCCAGAATGACTCCACTCAACCTGCATCTGCTGTTACTGCATCAGTGCAGCAAAGTGAAACAGAGACAACATTTGCCAAAATAAACTTGTCTGAGCAAGATGCTGCAAAATCTGAAACTTTGAAGGAGCTGGATGCCTTGAAAACCACAGAGGTTAAACCCAAGGAGGCCAAGGATCGCAGTGTGGAAGAAGATGCTAAAGTTGTTAAAACCGATGTTCCTGAAGCGCCACAAACTCAGGAAGAAAAGGGTGTTACGGTTAAAGGAAGAGCTGAAGTTCCCGTTTTAGAGCCACAAAAACTGGCCACTGTACAGAAGTATGAAATCATATCTATTGCATTGCCAAAGGTGCCAAAGTTTGACAAAGATCAAATAAGTATCCAGCATGAAAAGGTAACAGAAAACCAAGAACTGCTTCCTGCTAGTGTTCAGTCAGAAAAGACTGAGAATGTCAAGGAACGTGGTCACAAAGAATTAGTTGAAGTCGAGCAAGTTACTGCAAAACCAGAAGCTCTGAATAAGCTGGACATCTTGAAAACCACCCAGGACAGACCTAAGGAGGCCAAGGATGATGCACCCCAAAGCCTGGATGAAAAGTCTGTTACAGTGGAGAAAATCCTCAAAGGAGCCGAAGTGCCTATTTTGCAACCAGTTAAACCGGTTGAGGAGCATGAATTTGCATCTGTTGCTTTGGCAAAGGCGCCAAGTGTTGGTAAAGAAGAAAAAATAACAGAAAATCTGACTTTTGTTGATGTTCAGCCAGAAAAGACTGAGAATGTCGTATCTCGACAAGGTGAGGTTGAACCGAGTCAAAAGGACACTCCGCTAGAACTGTGTGAAACTGCACTGGAGAAACCCAAAGAGACCAAAGATCCTGGTGTTCAAGAAAAACAAGTGTTAACATGTGACGTGCAAGAGTCACCCAAAAGCTTGGACGAAAAGTCTGTTGAAAAGACTGAACTCGACACAAGGGCGCCTGAACATGGAACTGACAAAACAGGAAAGGAACCACAAGTGGAATCAAGAGTTCAGTTTGAGACAGTTGAAGTTCAGCCTGCAACTGAAGTAGATGTGCAAAGAAGCTTTACAGTCCAAACGGACAAACTCACAACAGGTGCAAGAGAAGAGAAAGAGGAGCAACAAGAGGAGAAGATTCATGGAGGGGAAAGAGGAAACATCAGTGTAGAACTGCCACTGCAAATGAGAACTACCACCAGCACCAGTGAAGTGAGGCTTCAGGGGATGAAGTTGCCGAAGGTAGGTCGTTTCCAGACTCATTTTTAGTTGGTTTTAGGGTGTTACTGATCTTGTGATTACTACAGTGTTTAATTGAAGCATCATCCCAAAGAAAACAACCTCCAAACATGATTTTAGGTTAAAGGTTAGCTTTGCATGTGTAATATTTAATGCCCCGTCTTAAAGAACCAGTGTCCTAATTGCCCTTTTTCTTTCTCTAGCTCTACAGTATGTCTCTACAGAAAATTACAACTTTTTTGTTCTTGTTTTGTTAATAACTCTGCGAAATACCTGCAGAAGCTGCCGTTACACACTCAGATAGTGAGATTTTTTTTTCTCGCTCCAGGAAAGTCAAACGTGTGCATCGGTTATGATGCATCATCTCCTGCACGTACTTGTTGGCACATGTTGTCTACCGTTCTTCAAAAACAGATGGACGACTTGTCGGGTTACTTTTAAAATTTATGTAAAAGCCTATGGTTCTCAAAAGGTATGTCCTCGATAGTTAGTGATAAACATTTCTACTTTTTATGAGGATTACATGCTTTGCAAAGACCTTACTAGCGGTGCTACCAAAGGTTTCAGAGCCTCGGGGAAGGAATATGAGCCGCCTCATACATCATAACAAATCGTTGGTAAAAAGAACTCAAATGAGATAAACCTGTTTCACAGACAGACACGGGTCTTTTCTCCACTCAACCGAGACTGTTTTTTTAAGGCATTCATGTCGGTGTTTGATGTCTACAAAAGGAGCAGGTGCCTGACGCTGACGGGACGTCACCGGAGGTGCTTCAGAAACCATCGACTCGCTTTATCCCCAGCGAAGTAACCCGCGTGGAAGGATCGTCGCCTCAGGAAAAGACAGCAGATGTCGTGAAGCCTGAGAAAGCAGTTCTGGAGGCGCCGGACGGATCTGCAATGAGGAACACCTTCGCAGAGATACAGCTGCTGGCAGGAACGGGACCCAACAGTCAGCTCATAGAGGTATCACCGTCAGTCTGCTTTCAGTGCTGCCGCCAGAAGTCACCACAGTTAGAAACTCCTACATGTAGGGGCTTAACCGTCCGAACCCCAAACTGTTTATGTTTGTCTCCTGAAACATTGTGGGCTCTTTTTTTTTTTTTTACTGCAATATAAAGTCCTGTGTCTCTATGGAAACAGAACAACCAGGACTAGAAGGAGAGAGAACTCAGAAATGTGTCTTGTGCAGTTATAATTCTATAAATAATAAAAAAAATAAGGGGGGAAAAAATGGCTACAGGTGTTACCAATACTGAAAAAAATCGTGACTCTACACACTGTTTTATTATTTTACCACTATTTAGTACATTTTTACGACCTCTTCAAACTTTTCCTCTGTGCTCTGCTCATCAGCTGTAGAAAGATGTTCCACCATGCAGTGACGAAATATCACTCAGTTATCGCTAACGGAACCGAACGCCACACATGATTACTTCAAGGACCAACTGAAAGTGGAAAAGACATCAATTCTTCCTGTTTTCACTGTGTTAAATAATGTTATGGTTTTGAAAGATAACATGTCTTTCTAATCTGGTGGCACGTTTTGGGGTTCAGAGGGTTTAAATGCAAAAAAAAGAAGAAAAAAAAAAAGTTATTTTCTCTCTTGTATCATTTAAATTCAGGTCAATGTTATTTGCAGTAGAGAAGAATCACAATATCTGAAGACACTTCATGAAACCAGAAGTTTACATTCACTGTATAGAAACATCCTTTCTGTTGTATATTAACAAACACACAGTGAATTGTTAAAAGAACTTCAGCATTTCTGGAGAACTTCCTGCTTTTGTGGAGATAATTTACACAAAGCAAAAGGTTTCTATTACTTATAGAGGCCCTAAATTAGCCTCAGAGTTTTAAGCCAGATTTTGATCTCCAGTCTGTTATGCATCTGCAGAATAAACCAGTGGAAGACGCTCCGGAGGCTCTGATTTCCTCCACCGGCGATCTAGATGTTCGTCTCAGCCGGCTCGTGTCCAAAGTCCTGAGCTGCAAGAGCAGCCCGGCCGAGCTCTGCCCGGCGGCCATGGCCCGGCAGGTGGAGGAGCTACAGGTGAGATTACAGGCTGCGTGACTCACCGGAGAAACATTGGTGATTTATAGCAGCTGCTGGGTTTGTAGATGCTAGTGATGATGCACGGCAGGTTGGCAGCACATCGGTAATAAAGCCAAAGTGCCTCCAGTGTTGGACATCGTGACTGGATTTCTGTACCAGCCTGTTCCAAAGTGCTAGCGTGGCAAACAAGTACATATTCGCCAGGAAGCAACCAGCATTCATAGTTCACAGCAGTTTTAACGCACCACTTGTACGCTACATTTCCATGAAGCTTTGAGTCAGTCTCTCTCCTTTTACTGGCCGAATGCAGGGGTGCAGAGAAGCAGCCCAGGCCCAGGTGTCGTCGCTGTCTCAGGTGAGAGAGGCCGATGCTGACAACAGCGATGCTCTGGAGTATCTGGAGGATCAGTGGGTCACCGCTGCTCAGGACGCCGCCGCCGTCATCCAGAACAAAGAGGCTCAGCTACAGCTGGCGACGGATTACAGCAACCAGGTCCAGACGGCAAAGACGCTGTTGGAGAAACAGACGGCGGAACTGGAGGCTGTGGAAACGTGAGCGGTCTCATCTGAGGGTTTCCCTTTTAAGTATAAAATATTAGGGAACCATGAGGCAGGACTGGATGATAAAATGATAAAAACAGTAATTAAACACTTCATCAACGGCAGAAAGACACAAAGTGAAGTTATTTATAAAAAGACATTGATGACGACAGCTTTCGCACCAAAGTGATATAAAGTTATAAAAAGAAAAAAAGATTATTATTAACCGTTACAAATTAGCTTAGCGAGTTTAAACATAGCATACACCTTTATATGACTATAATATATAACACTGAGACCCTACAGTGTTATCAATTATGGTGATTAACCAAAGTGATTTAATATTTTTCCTAAGACCCAACAATCTTAGACTAAAATAAGTCGATATTATAGCGAAGACTCGTATGATTGATTAAGGACATTAGACTGAATGATTTGATTCTACGGCAAAACCCTATAATTAATATTATGTTGTTATATTTAGAAAATAGGTTAAAGTTGTTAAATTTAAAATAAACAATCATTTTCTCCTGGTCTTTTTCCAAAAAAAAGTCGTTAAATATAATCCGTAATTATCGGCCGTAGTAAAACATTTTATCATGATAAATGTTTCCGTCCTACTATAATGTATATTATATATATATATATATATATATATATATATATATATATATAATATATATTTTGAATTTCATCTTTCTTTAACTGTGACTCAGATTTTCGTTGTTCTTTTGCTAGAATGCATTATTTAAAACATTGTTGTGTTTGAGGCGCTTTAGCTCAAAATCAAGACAAACTCTGAGATAAGATACACGAAGACACTGAAATGAACTGAATAAAGACTCTTTTATGTCAAAGTGAAGATGTTTTTCTTTTGGTCAGTATTTCATAGATGCACATTTCTGATTTGATTTTACTCTTTTCCTTCCAGGTCTCCAGAGCAGAGCAGCTCCAAGGAAGTAGATCGACTGTGTTCCTTACAGAGGAACATGGAGGAGAACCGACCGGTCTTCGGAGAACTTCTGTTGACCCACAGCAAGCTGATCCCCTCCCTCAGCCGGTCTGAACGAACGACTGCGCAAACTGACCTGAAGAACCTGCAAGACTCTTGGAGAACCCTGGAAAGAACCGTGGAGAGCAACCTCCATCACGCAAAAGCCCATTCTCAGGTCGCCAGCGGCGTTCTGTCGGAGCTGTCGGGTCTCCAGGAACATCTGGAGACACTCGGCAAAGACCTGAAAGCCAAGTCGCCTTCCGAGTGGAACTGCAAGAAGGTGCAGCAGCTGATGGAAGCGAACGCTGAGGTCAAAGCCGCCCAGCAGCAGCTCCTCCATCTGGAGCAACTGTCGGAGGCGTTGGGCCCCGGCTCAAGGTGGGAAGCAGAAGCTAAGAAGATGCATCAGGAGCTCCAGAAAGTCAAAGACAAACTGAACAGCACCGAGGAGTTGGTTTCTTCCCAAACCCTGAGCAGCAGCAGCCCCATCATGGAGAAGATCACCGTGGTGATGAGGGACGGCCTCGCCTGGGCCAAGCAGACCGAGAGCGACATCGAGGGCCGGAGGAAGAGGGTCGCCCTCCTCCCCGAGGAGGTGCACCGGCAGCTCCGAGACCTGAAGAAGCTGCAGTCCGAGGTGATGGCCAAACAGGGCCAGCTGGAGGTGCTGGTGGAGGAGGTGACCGAGCTCCTGCCAGAGCTGGACCAGACCGAGGAGGTGCCCATGGTGCACGCGTCTCTGGAGTGCCTGGAAGAACTCTCCAACTCCACCACCGAGAAGCTGTCCAAGGCTGAGAAGGAGATGGAGTCGGGCCTGCAGACCAGGGAGAAGCTGTCGGAGCAGATCGCCGACTTGGACTCGTGGATTGTGGCTCATCTGCAGAGAGAAGCTTCCAGAAGTGCCGACAGCGAACTGAGGAGTCCCGCCGAATTTGATCGCAGAGTTCGCCAGATCCAAGAAACCGTCGGCGAGGCTGAGAAGCAGGCCGCCGTCTGTGAGGCTCTTCTGATGAAGAGCAAAGACATCTCCTCTGAACTCAGCGTCACAGAGAACTGTTTGCTCTTCGACAAGCTCACTGGCCTCCAGGAGGACATCAGGGCTATCAGCAGCTACGAGAAGGCCAACAAGAAGGAGCTGGATGAACTCCTCCAGAATGTGGATTCAAGCAAGAAAAACCTGGTCGCGGTGGAAAAAAGCCTGAGGCAGATGCTGGTAGATCTGAGCAGACACCGGTTCCCCATCACCAGAGAGTCTCTGCAGGCTCTGGAGCCTTTCAAACACCTGATTCTGGAGCACAAGTCTCAGGTGGACCATCTGCAGCCGTGGATCCCTCAAGAAAAGACTAGAGAGCTGAACTCAGTCATTTCTGAGCTTCACAGCAAAATGGTTCTCCTGCAGACGAAAGCCAGAGACCACGAGAGGTACCTGAACCTGAGGCAGTGCGTGGAGGATCTGCGGGAGAACGTCCAGGAGCAGGTTCTCCAGACCAAAGACGACAGCAGGGACTTGGAGGTGAAGTACAAAACCTGCGAGAGCCTCCTGGTCCAGTTTCCTCTGATGAAGGGATTGTGTGACGAGGCTGCCTCCAAACTTCAGGCCATCTCCGCCGATCTTTACCCGTCGCAGCTCACCGCAGAGCGCCAGAGGCTGAAGCAGAACGAGGAGAGTCTGGAGACCTGGGAGATGACGCTCCGCAACAACCTGAGCATCATCGAGTGGAGCCTGCTGAAGGACCTGGATCTCGAGTCGGAGAGGAGGGCCGCCCAGGCGTTCCTCTGGAGGACCCAGCAGGAGCTGCAGAACCTCCCCGTCCTGGAGCCCGACGAAGGGGCGATCAACAGAGAGTACCGGAGGATCGTGTCGGTGAAGAAGGCTGTGGAGTCCAGAATCAGAACGGTGGAAGTTCTGGAGCAGAAAAAGGGAAACAAACAAAGCTCTCGAGATCTGACGGAGTTGAAGAACGCAGTCCTCCGCGAGTGTGACTCACAAATGGTAGGTTTGGGTTTTGTGATTTTAAAAAGCTTTGTGTAAAGTTTAAACAACCACAGGGAAGCAATTCAAGGATCATTTCCACAATAATTCCTTCTGACCACCTGCAGATGTCACGGAAAAGTCGACGGAAAGTTAGTAGCTGATCCAGAAACTAATCTAAGATCCTGACCCAGAAACTGTCTTGACGGTTCTGAAATGATCACGGCAGATTGTGAATAACTTGTTGTGTTATATTTCAGGAGAGCGTCTGTCAGGCCAGAGAGTCTCTGAGAAGCTACACCGGCGCCGTCAGAGAAGCCGTGGAGTTTCTGAGGGACCTGGAGGTCCAGCTGCTGCCTCCTCACGGTTCTGCTGGGTTCTGCTCTGACAGCCTGCAGGAGACCCAGCAGGCCTTAGCCTCGCTGCAGCAGCAGTTCCAGACCCACGTGGAGAAGCTCCAGAACCAGGCCGCTCTGCATCCTTACCTCTCCCCGCAGAAGGTGGAGCAGCTCCAGGAGAACATCCTGAGTCAGCTCCTGGTCCGCATGTCGACTCTGCAGGCGAAGGGCCACGTTCAGCTGGAGCGACTCAGCAGGTATTATGATATATACAAGTTAAAGAACGGAGATACTGACACGTCACTGATGTCTGACAAGAAGAGCTTTAAAATAAAACCAGGAAGGACACTGAACAACAGAAGGTCGGTCAGTTCAAACAGGAGAAAGATCAGGGAGGCAAAAGTAGAGAAATAGAGTTAAACATTAGTCAATAGAACACCAGATAAAATAATCAAATTACATTTATTTTTTAATGATATAAAATTATTAATACTAATATTAATAATAAAATAATTAAATACCATAGATATTAGTATTCATAATAATAATAACAATAATAATAACTTTATATTATTTTTAAGAATAAATGTTGTTTTATCTAAAATAATCTAATTCTAGTTATTTATTATTTTAAATATGGTGCACAAACTAAAAGATAAAATAATTAAATTATAATTATTATAAAATAATAATAATTCTTCTTCTTATTATTATTGTTGTTATTATTATAAATAAACACAAGCCGATAAGATGTCACATAAAGGTAAATTTGGATTTTTTTTTACGCAATAGTTGAAGTCGTTTTCCTATTTTGCACATTTAATAAGCATTTATATCTGTGCTTACATGGGCCATAATGACAAGAAGCAAGTTAAGTCACAGTTTTTCATAAAGCACATTATATTATCTATATTTAATTTTGAGATTAAAATCTTTCTCTGATGCCAGACCTGCCCAAGAAGTTGCACCTTTATCAAGTTACAAATACTGTAAAATAGAACAAACACGGGTCACACAGGACAAAAATAAGGATTAAGATCAAAGCTGCTTTCCATTGGAAAAGACAAAGAATATGAATAAGTAATTATTTTTTTTAAGTTGTCATTAAAAACCAACCTTACTAGTTTAAATATTGAGGTTCAAACTCCGTAGTGTCATTTATCATGTGACTTCACCTCAGTAATTTACATTTTATAGTTTAAAACCCTATAAAAATTGTATAAAATACAACTTTACCTGAATATAACACATATAAAGGCTCCAGTGCTGGTATTTATGGACGTTAGCCACAAAAATATGTTATTTCAACTACAGGACAGACTTATGTGCCTACATTTATAGCTGCATCGGCCAAAAAAAGTTAGAAAATATTAGATTTAGGCAGCAATCTGAAGTGTTTATTAAGTCAGTGTGAGACTACATGTGCCAGTAGAAAAAAAAAAGTGTTTTATGCGTCCTGCTTCTAATTAATTTGAATCCAAACTGTTTTAAACTGATGCAGGATCAGATTTCTATGTGCTGACGTCACACACACTAAGATTATATAACAATAATTAATATTCATTGCACTGCACATTACCTGTTTGTATTTTTTTTTAGTACGTTTGTTTTTTTTTAAATGGTAAATTCGCAAAACGTACCAGTAAACCCTGTTATCTAACGGCATTTTAAGTGTGCAGAATCCTTTTAAAGATCATCGTTTTTGTCTTTCAGGTGCGCAGAACAGCACAGAAACTACATGAAGCGTCAGGATGAACTCGTGCTGAGCGTGAAGACGGCAGAGAACCGACTCTTACAGTTCATCTCTCAGAAGATCACATGCCTGGCCGACTGCACCGAGCAGGAGTCGAAGCTAACGGTACGTAGACGTCCGATCGTTTACATGTTAAAGCGCTGGAGGGTCACGTTTTTGAGGAAACACGGTTAATCAGCTGATTGTCTGTCGTCCAGGCTCTGTGCGAGGAGATGGAGTTGCTGCTGAGGCGTCTGGAGGAGCTGAAGGAGTTCTGTCCCGAGCAGAGCTGCCGGGGAGGCCGGGAGGCGGCCGTCAGCGCCCTCTGGAGGAGGCTGTCGAGGCTGCGACGCTGCACGAAGGAGCTGAGGACGCGAAGCAAGCAGAGAATCACAGAGTGTCAAGACATCACCGACAGCGTGAGTAAAGCGGACACGAACTCATAAAAACAAGCTTTACGTCTGGATTTAATAAATACGATGAGCGTCCCAGTTCATGAGACGTTTTTCTTCTTCTTCCTGCAGCCTCGACTCTCTTCATGTTTGAATATAAGATAAAACAAAATGACATAAGAGTTGCAGCGCCTGAGAAGTAGAAAAGCAATAAGATAAAAGTAGGACACAATACTGAAATATTAACATCAGTCTAGAATAAAAAAGTAAAGGATAATAAGTAATATCACACACGATAATGAAATATTCCACTTGGAAAAAATGAGAAAAATCAGTATTATAAAGCACATGCAAATATTTTTCATATTGTTTTGCAAAACAAAAGCTTAGTAACACTGTTTTAGCCACAGTATTTATTTTAGTTTGGTTAAGTTTCATAATCTATAATGCAGTAGTGTCTCATTTAAGTCAGTCTCTATAATTAATAACTCTTGGTGGTCTCAGCGTTATTATATATGGCAGTCACAGTAGTATTTTAGCTGATAGGGGGCCACGAAGCTGCCATCTTGTCGACAAGCTAAAATGTGCCGAGTTACCGTCGCTGTGGCATGAAAAGCAGCTTTATCAGGACATGGAATGAGTTTGCTTGATTAATTAATCATTAATTGATAAGGCTGACGATTATCAATGAAGAAAATTGTTAAAAACGTGATTCCCTAATGCCTATTTTGCGTCATATTATGTAGAGGTCATTGAAAGTTCAGCTTTAGAGTAACTAAGCATAAATAAATAGCAACAGCAGACATTGTTCCATTTCAGCCCAGTAAATACAACGCCTTTAACTTTACTGATGTGTTCCCGTCAGGTGGCGAAGGCCTCGGCCGTCCTGGAGCAGGTGGAGGCGGAGCTTCCCGACGCCTCCGGGGCGAAGGCGTCCACCGAGGAGCTGCAGGACCTGCTGCAGTCCTGGGAGCAGTACCAGGACCGGCTGGACTGCGAACACCGGGCTCTGTCGGCGCTGGAGCTGCGAGCTGCGCGACTGCTGGGAGTCCCCTCCCACCTGGAGCAGGCCCCGCCCATCCCGCTGTGTCAGCAGCTGCAGAAGATGCAGGGACGATACAGCAGGTAAGACCGCCGGCAAACAACTGGGACTGACTAGACACCTGGGACTGACTAGACGTCTGGGACTGACTAGACGTCTCAGAGTCGTACAGAGGGTCATGGGCACGCACCAGGTTCCTTTCTGGTTCCTGGACAAGTTGACAAAACTGTTAGTTTGTGTGAATTTAAGGACGTTTTCCTGCAAACTTTTCTCATTTCTCATTTATTAGGATCTCCATTAGCACCAGCATAAGCATCGGCTATTCTTCCTGGGGTCCACACACATACGCACAATCACACTTATACACAATTTTCAGTTTTAGTGTCTAACTAGAGCCTTGGCATAATTGGGACACAAACAAAACTCCATTACCCACAATCCCTGCTACACCGGGACAATGGATCGGTTAAAGTGGGTCGGTCAGAGACTGCAGCGAGGTCCAAGGCTTTGGATACGTTACTGTAGGTTGAGTTCAGTCATGGACGCTGTTCTCGGGGAGAGCTCTGGCCTTCGAGGGTTTCAGCCGCCGGGCGTCTGTTGTTCAAACGTGTTTGTGTGTTTCCTCAGGGTGAAGCAGACAAGCATGGAGGGTCTGCTGGCCACCAGGACGGAGCTGGAGGAGCGGGAGAAGGTCCGGGAGGAGCTGCAGGGTGTCCGGGTTTGGACGGAGGCGGCCGGAGGTCTCTTGGTGGAGATGGAGAGGAGCAGCAGCACTCAGCAGCTCCAGGTGAGACGCTCAGCACACCTGCAGCTCACCTGGCTCAGGTTTGAACAGGATCAAGTCAGCACTTATCAGCCAGATGTTCAATCTGCTGTGTTTTACATTTTGACAAGAATGAGAGGTTTTTGACTCGTAGTCGATTCATTTTTGGTATTGATTTAATAGATTTTAAAATTCAAACTTACTTATGTTTAGCTTTTTAGTTTTTTTAAAAAAAAATCTTTTTATTGGTCATTTTGATTATTATTTTTAAAATTCCTTTTTGATCATTTTTAATAGCTTTTTGGTCATTTTAGGTCAATTTTTTGTAATTTTAAGTCTCTTTTTTTGGTCATTTTGAATCTCATTTTTGAACATTTTGAGTCAATTTTTACTCATTTTGAGTCCCGTTGTGGTTATTTTAATTCCATTTTGGTCATTTTGAATAATTTTGAGTCCCTTTTTAGTTATGTTGAATCCATTATGGACATTTTAAGTAGTTTTGTAGTCTTTTTGAGTCCAATTGTGGTCATGTGGAATCTCTCTGGTCATTTTGAATCACTTTTTGGTTATTTTGAAAACATTTTTGTCCATTTGAATCAGTTTTTTTGTCATGTTGAGTCTCTTTTTGATCATTTTGAATCCATTTTTGGGACATTTTGAGTCCCGTTGTGGTTATGTTACTTCGATTTTGGTCATTTTAAATCCCTTTTTTGATCGTTTTTAATAGCTTTTCGGTCATTTAAAGTCCATTTTTTGTGATATGTATATCCTCTTTGGTTAATTCGAGTCACTTTTTGGGTCATATTGAATCTCGTTGTAGTCATTTAGGATTCTTTTTTGGACATTTCGAGTCACTTTTTAGTCATTTTGAGACCTTTAGTAGTTATTTTAATTTCATTTTGGTCATTTCAGTCCCTGTTTGCAGCACCAAAAGTACTTCAAATTGAATTTTCTACATTGCATTGCAATAGAGAATAAGATATGTGTGATAAAACCGGCCATTCCTGCTCATCCTGTCGCCACAGAGGAGACGAAACATTAGTTAAATGAAAGTCTTTCCCCGCTGGGTGTCTCCAGGTCCCACTGTGGGATCCAAACCCACATCGCTGAGCTCTACAGTTTCTGTCCCCGCTGACCGGCGGAGTGGAAATAATGAGGCTCTAATGAGACGACACAGTTTCATCATCTGAGCCGGAAACACAATGATGTGTTTGTTCTCGCTGCTGCTGCTGTTTTTATAAAGAGTCGTCCTCGTCTCAGTGGAAATTACAGACATTTAAACGGAGTTCTGGTGTCGTGAGGCTTTATGTTATAATTAGATACAGACTGAGTTTAGTTTCAGTCTTAGTTTACCTTTATTACGTAGCAGCCAGCTGACAGATGCTGTAAACATGTTTGGTTTAACATTTACTCGCTATCTGGACTCAAGGTTTTTTATTCAATAAGAACCTTTTAGATCCTCATTGTCTTTCCTCCAGGACTAATTAGGTCACTTTTCCTGTGTATGAAGTTTTTTAAATTACAAATATCTGCAGTTTAGCTGCAGGTTTCCACAACAGAGTACTGATTATTTGTAATTCCAGTTTCGGCTATCTACAGTTTAATCCTGACTTTTAATGAATCGAGTTAAAGGTATCTTTAATTCCTCTAAATCCAACATGTCAACTTTGTCCTTTTAGGTTCTTAAGCTGCAACTTCAAACCCACTGTGGCGCTACAACTGCATTTAACAAGATGATTTATCAGGATATCAGAGTTCTGAGTCCATTTGAACTTTGTCGTAAGGTCTCGAGTTTATCTACAGACAAAAAATGGACGATATGCCGTAAATTTCGAGTTTTTGGAGAACAAGAGCTTTGCTTATCAGAGATTTGTGTTGGAAGTTTACTAGAATTTGCTCCTCAGACTGACCTGGCGTGACAACAGTGCGTTTGAAAAGAAAGTTTCTGATGTAACTCCAGATACGGAGGATTTTTACGAGGTTGTAAAGGGAGGAAAAAGAAAAGAAAGGAAAAGAGCATCACTATTTTTGGCCACAGATTGAATTTTATCAGCCCTGCTAGTCCTAGTTAGAGATGCCTGCGACCATTATTTGGACTAGTTGATGCTGACTTACAGATATCTGTGTGGTTTAGGCTGATCAGAGTGATGTTACAGATACCTGGAATAACTATTCTGGAAAAAACGTTGTTGTCGATCTCTGTAATGACGCCAGTCTGTCAAACTCAGCTGCTAGATTTTGTCATTTTTGACTTGACCGTGTTTGTCTTGTTGCAAAAACTCCAGCTCCTGTGATCTAAATGAACATAGACGGAGGCAGGTGTTGTTTAATTGTGTACTAAAGCTTTCCAGTAAATTAAAAAAAAAGATCTGAATCCAACCGTCTGCTTGGCGTTTAGCCCGCAGTCCGTTTGCTTTCACCTCCATGAACCCGTTTCGCTCTTTGTCCTGAAACCTGAGCACAAGCCAGCATCTCATCCAGCGTCTATCCTCACAAACACAGACTTTACTCCCCTGAAAGACCCCAAACATCCCCCCCATCACTCCCCCGTTGCTCCCACCACCCTCGGCCCTCCTCTGGTACCAGACACCTTTTGTTCTGGCCTGTAAGTGGATCTTCAGGTGGCCTTTGTAGCCGAGTCGTTTCACGGGCGAACACAAACACACTGCTGCTTCTGCACTTGTGAGGACACTCGCTGACGTTATATATTCCCTTTAGCTCCAGCTGAAGTGACAGAACTGTAAACTGAACTATTAAACCACATCTTAACCTTCAAATAACCCTCTTAAAGAAGGGAGGACTCAGAAAAAGTGTTCTGAGCCTGCGGATAAAGGCCCCTACTTTCCTAAAATGTGCAAACTTGCTATTAGACAACCAAAGAAGGTTTTAGTTGATGGAAATCATGCGTTCTGTTCAACCAGTAGATTGGTTGCGTAAATAACTTAAATAAGTTTCCATCTCCATCATCATAACAATCATTCATTCCACATCCTTTACGTTGCTTAAACAAAAAGATGACAAAGTGTCTGATTTAAAGAGGAACAAAGTGCCCAATCTCACTTTTGAATGACTGTTTTTCAACCAACCTTCGTCATTTTCCCCCAAACATTTAGCAAAAAGACGAAAATGAGAAAAAAGAAAAACCTTCATTTTATGGTAAATACTCTGATTACCTCCAAATCTCACCTTCTTCCTTTAGCTAATTCCTGCACACTCTTTTCCAAAACCATGTTTACATCACACACAATACGTGTTTATGCTGCAGTGAACCAAAAAACATCTCGTAGCTGCCCTTAAACCAATCCGTTGCTCGCCTCCTTAAACAAGACGCTAATTGAAACGTCTGCTTTTTGATCGAGTGATGTTGTTAACATCTGGCCAAAGACTGCACATGAAAATGAGCCTAGAACTATGTCTGGTTCATCTACATACATCTTTTATTATTAATTATTAATGTACAGAACCCCTGTTTTGAAATAAATTTAAAAAACAAACCAACTAAAGATGGACCAACCAGTGGACCAGTAGACGTGGACACTACAGACCTACTGTACTAAAACTCACAGACTTTCCTCATATATCCTTTCTTATTTAAAACATAAAAATGGTAGGATCTTTGGTAAAAAATCAACTTGACTTCTCTTGAGGTTCTTCAAAACTGAAGAAACCTCTTGAGTACGAAGTGAAACACCTTCGAGAACCTACATGGAAGTCCAGCTGCTTTCTGCTGAAGCTCACCTTGATGTTGATGACTAAGAATCTGCACAGACATCGAGATGGAAATAAAAAGTTTCCTCAAATGTATAGACTTTCCTAAAACTCTGAGATGGTTATAAAAGGTCCCCACTTTCCTAAAATGTGCAGATTTTAAAGAACACCTTCAGTTTTCCAAACGATATCTCGACTCTAATAAATTTCTCAATGCTCTTCTTCATCCTCACGTTTGTAAATATCCCAGAAGCGCTAAACTAAAAGGCTCCTTAGTGGACCAGTCCTCACAAAGATAGCTACAAGTCGCTCTCAGCTCTCTCCTTCAAACAAACCCATCGTCCTGCCGTCCTTTGTACCACCGGCTCAGTTTCAGAGATAACAGGATGCTCCTCCCTGAGCAGCAGAGCATCGGACGCTTTCACACCCAGGTAGTCTCCTCCGTGTTATCTCTCACTGTTTGCATGATTTTCTGTCTTTTTTAAAAAATAATCTAAGTTGTTATTGTAAAGCAGCAGCTCACTGAGGTGATTAAAATTCACTCTTGAAGTGTTTTGTTGAAGTGGAAGGCTCAGTGTGATGAACCAGGAGGGAGAGTTTACTGCTGAACAAACCACTGAGAGCCTTCAGGCGGGTTGTGAGGTGAAGAGCTGCAGATAAGATTAGTGTTTTATCCCAAAGTAAGATTTCTGCTGTGTTAAAAATCTGAATTCAGCATTTTTCTTGAACATATTATTGCTGATGTTGGGAAAAGAAGATGTAGAAGCCAATAACGTAATAAATGTCCTGAACCGATAACGTAATAACTTTTGGCCGGTTATTACATTTGCAAACAATTATTATTGTTTTTATTTTTTTTTACCAGGCCAATAACATAACTTACTACGTTACTGGCCAAAAGATATCGGTTCAAGACTTTTATTACGTGATCGGCCGTTACTACGTTTTTGGGTTCTACAGGAGATTTTTTGTTTTGTTTTGTTTTTTTAGCGTTGAGTTAAATAAACAAAACAAAACATTTGGCTATTGCAAGTCATCAAGAAATTCCACGTATAAATGTTATTGTTAGTAGTGATGTCCTGAGCAGCTTTTCTTTGCTTCAGATCCAATCAGAGCCATTTATCATATCGATAATTAAATAATACTCACTTCAAGGAGCGTAGATGAGCTGCAGTACCTGGTTGTTCCACCAGGTGGAGCCTCTTACTGTTTCATACTGGCAAGCAGAGAGCATTGTGGGAGTTTAGCTAGTCAACGGGAGCCATGACAAAGACTTCTGTGATGTTTAGTGACTTGCGAGGTAAGTGTTCTGTTCTACATCGTAGTGGAACATCTGGCAGCCATTTTTTTTGTTGCTAGCACGGGTGAACAAAAATTAGGGATTAGGTTTATGTCGATACAAATCAGTTAAAAGTTACCAGGACATCCCTGATTTTTATTATTGTTAGAAAACATACAAGACAAGATTAAAAAGTTTATAAAAAATCAAAAAACATACCTAATTTAAATGTGATCGCCATCTCTGTCAAAGTCGTGTTCTTGCGTAGTGACCCTCTGCACCCACTGCTCCTGCAACACTTGGAACTCCTGTTACGTGACAATGTCAAGCACTACTGGCAACAAGCGCTGAACGGATGAATTCACAGTGTACATCCTCTCACATGTTGGGAAAATGCACCGCCGCACTCATTCTCTGGTGAAAGCTGTCGTTTCTTCTCCAGGTGGTAGCTGCAGACCCTCCTCCGATCTGACTTTATTTACACCAGATCTTTCCTCTCTGTGATTTCAGGACCTGTACAGCCAGCTGTGCACCCAGAAGGCTTTGCTGCAACGCATCATGGAGAGCCTGAAGATGAAATACTCCGACATGTACACTCTGGTGCCGGTCGAGGTCGACAGCCAGCTGCAGGAAGTCACGACGTCGCTGCAGCAAGTAGAAGTTAAGGTACGCAAGACTTCAGGACGATGTATTGATGCTTAATATCATAGACGGAAATGATGTAATTGTTGTTGCTTGTTCCTGATTGGTCGGTCAGGTGGGCGAGGCGGTGGCCAGGAGCGGTCCGGTCCACAAACTGGGAGCCAAACTGTCGGAGATCCAGGCTGGTCTGAGGTCAGTCCAGAACCGACTGGAACAGAGGAGTCCAACCGTGATTGAAGCAAAGGTCACCCAGAAGGTGGGTGGTGGCGCTTCAGTGGATTTTCTCTGTTTGGTTCAATGACAGACAATAACTGGCAAAATCACTGGAAAAAAAAAAGTGTTGATCATCGTCATCAATTTACAGTAAACAGGTACAATAATACTTATAATAACTGGTAATTCCCTAGTTTAGGTTTTACGGTAGAATTACATGATTTTTAACCCTATTTAAATCATCAAAATGTCATTATTTCACAGATTATTGCAGTTATTTGAAAGAAAAAGTATTTATATTCAGAACTAAAAAATTGTAAATATATTTTTACCGGTTATTTACAAAGTTTCCCTGTTTTGTTAAACTACAGATCGTAGAACATTGAAAAAATATAAAATAAAATTGCTGTACAAAATGTCCACATCAACAACTCTGTGCCTGTAAAATTATAGCAATTAACTGTATTTAAATCAGCTAAAAATGTCATTACTTTACCGATATTTGCTGCTAATTTAGGATTTTTTAAAAATAGTTTTCAAATGTTTCAGTATTCTGATGTTGTTTGCTCATTATTCAGGCTTCTTTCCTGCCAGATTTTAACTGTTTATACAGGATTCTTTTTATTGTATATTTGGGATTTAGAGGGTTGAAAGTCATATAATTCGTGGGGTTCTTTTCTGTAGTATCACCAATAAATCTCGTCTTGCTCTTCTTATCTCTTTGCTCAGCGTGTCTGGGACGAGCTGGACGTCTGGCATTCCCGTCTGGCCGCCCTGGAAGTGGCCATGCAGGACCTGGAGAAGCCTGAGGAGGCTTTGATCCTCACCGAGAGGCTGGTGGAGGTTCAGCAGCTTCACTCACTGCTGGCCAAGCAGGCAGAACAGAGGACGACGCTGCTCAGCAAGGTGAGAGAGTTCCTACATCTGAACGTGTTGTCAGTCACGATGGGAAGTCGTAGCGTCTCCGAACTTGTTTGGTGTCAAACAGCAAAGACGTAACGACTGTTTGTGTTCGTTGGTGTTCAAGGTTTTAACCTGCATATTTAATTAATGTTTAGAATATTAGTTTTCTGTCATTGCTGCAAAACTCTCATGTTGTTCCGCTCACAAATATCAAAACTCACTCAAAAACACTTTATTGTGTCAAAGTGTTGTTGTGATTTCTAATTTCTGGCAGCCTTGGAGGGTTTTTCCAAAATGACAATTCACACGTTCTGCTTTCAGGAGTTTCAAAGATCATTCTGGTTTATTTTAATCTGGAATTTATGGGTCGTACTAGCTTCACACTCTACGCCTCTGTCATAGGGATTTAGAGATATTTAGCAGCACAAAACAGCTCGTGAACAGCGTCACAGTGAGTTTTAAATGTTTGTTTTCAGTCTGACTGGACTGTGAAACTCCAACTAATAAATCTGCAGCGTCGATAAACTTCCCTGCACTCTAAATACGATCAGCTAAAGCAAATTAATCCTGTTTTCTTTGGAAAGCAGCAGGAAGTTTATGCTAATTCTGTTGCTAAATGCCGTTTCAGGGAATCTCTACAACGGTGCAAAGTTAGTGTCATTATAGAGCCGCAACGGACACATTAATGCCAAACACGTCACGTTGAAGTGTACCAGAATTCTCTTTTAACCCCCTGAGCTCCACAACCTGCTGCTGTGAGGCAAGTTATTGTTAAAAATTGCATCCCATGGTGGAACATCTTTCTACAGATGATGAGCAGAGCAGACAGAAAAAGTCTGTAGAGGTGTTTGTAACATCTGTGGGACTCATAATTGGCCAGAATGACAAAAAAAGTGTCCGAAATGATCGAAAATTGTCATTTTAACTAATTTTGAGTCATTTTAAACAAGTGTAAAATAATTTTGGAAAGTTTTAAATTATTTTGGACAACATTCGGGTCAATTTGGAACAGTTTTATGTGACATTAGAGACGTTTCATGCTATTTTTGAGAAATTGTGAGTAATATTTTTTTTTTTTAATTGATCTTACTTTGATAGATAGATACGTAATATGCCACCATTTTTTCCAATATTGGTAAAACTGTTGGGACACAAATTAAACTCCAAATTGTCAAAAATCAGTCATTTTAAACAAATTTTCTGAAATTTTGGACGGTTTTCAAGTTACTTACTAGATTTTGAGTAATTTGGGGAATTTTATATTACTTTGGACAGGTTTTAAATAATTTTGGACACTTTTAAATGGAGAAAAAAAATATTTTGAGTCGATAAAATAAATGCAGCATGGCTCAGAAACCAGAGAGTGACCAGAGAAGCCAGTTGTTGGAGATACATCCAGCATGGTGGAACATCTTTCTACAGATGATGAGCAGAATAGAGTAAAAAAATTATTTAGTAGAGGCTGTAAAATATAAACAGTAAAAAATCTATAGTATATAAAGCTACTGTTTTATTTTCCCTGCTGGTGAAAAGAATTAAGAAAGAAATCCCACATTTTTTTAAACTTTATTTCTGTGATTAGTGCCATTATAACTCTGATACAGAAGAAGATTATGAGTTCCCTACACGTCTAGCTATTTTGTTAGCTACTTTCAGAGGTGCAGGACTTTATATTGCAGTGAGAAACGAGCCCACGGTGACTAAAATCATGACCGGATCAGATAATTGCCCAGAAACTCGAAGTTCAGAGGGAGAAGAATGTATTAATTCAATACAGCAGCGATCACACTTGGTTGGGTTTGTATTTAAAGTAAATGTTTGTGTTCAGATCCACACGTGGCTTCAGGAGCATCAAGAGATGATCAACAGCTCCAAGAGCTGGATGACCGAAGCCCAGTCGTGGCTCGCCGCTCCCTGCACCTACACCACTGCCAAGTGTCTGAGCAGCCACGTTCACGCCCTGCAGGTCCGTACGCCGCACCACTCTCGCCTTCTACCTACTTCTTCACATTTTTAAACGACCTTTCCCGTGTGTCTTGCGGCGCAGATGGTGCTGGACGACTCGGCACAGATCCGAACCACGCTGCAGAACTTCAGCTCCGTGCTGAAGGAGATGTCTCAGGTTTGCGATGTCACGACTCTGCAGGAGCAGCTGTTGGAGGCCGACCACCGGGTGGCCGACGTTCAGGACAGTTTCACGGCTCCTCTGTCTCAGCTGGAACATGCCGCTGCCGTGGGTCTTGTTATTTTACTTCTTCATCGCTGCGCTGATCACCTTCTCTGTTTATTTACATTTCCAACTTGTACTGATGGATTTCTAGGAAGTGGAGGCCATCGAGAGTGAAGTCAGGAAGATGGAGGGCGACGTAGCTGAGATCAAGACTTTGCTGTCGTCTCCAGAGTCTTTACCGAGCCCCCGAGAGGACAGCCTCAAAGTACGCTGACAGAGGCGTTTGTTTGATTGTTTTGTCTGTATTTGGAATAAATTCTGGGAAGACTGGAATCAGGAATACAAACAGTGTCTTTATCAACCTTAATTCTCTGTTTTTGTGCTTTGTTTGTGTTCAGCTGGTTGAGCAGAGGATCCAGTCGATGAGGAGGACAGTCGCTGAAATCCAGAAGTGCAAACCGGGACTCTGTCTTCCAGAAAAGGCCGAAGAGACTCTGACTGTGTTCAGCGTCGTGGACCAGCTGCAGACACTTCTGCTCGAACTGGAAAAGGTCAGTCAGTCAGTCAGTCGTTTATTTATTTGCTCGGTGGGAAACTTTAACTCAAAGTGGCATTCACTGAACCTTCTTTGCTTCGATGTTTCTGCAGAAGGTTCCCGCTCTGTTCATCCAGCAACCTCCGACTCCAATCCAGGCCAAAGCTCAGTCGGCCAAACAGGCCACGTCTCAGCCTCAGCTGCAGAAATCCACTTCTGGGGAGGCTGAGGTGAGTTTGGTTGGAATTTCGAGAAGATCGAGACGTTTGTAAATGTATGGGAGTGTTTTACAATGAATTCAATAACAGATTCTACAAAGGTGCGATCAACAAGTTCTGAGACTGTCTAGAAAAATCCAAAACTGTCGAAGTAGTAGCTGCTCTGCTCCCGGTGCTCCTGCAACACTTGTAACTGAAAGTCCCAACGTGAGCGCTGAATCTCATAAACTGTAGCAAAACTGCAAACTAATTTGTTTTGCAAGAGTAAGAGGTTGCAAGGAGCCACATCTAGAGAGTAAAGCAGGTAGGGAGCAACAGTTGTGTTGTTTCATAGCGAGAATGAGGAAACTTCAACTTGAATTTAATGTTTTGCAAGCACAAGTCGCAAATCTAGCAAATGAAACAGGTAGGGAGCGATGTTTGTGTTATTTCTTAGCGCGTTGTGCCACAGTTGAGGTCAAAGGTTCCACCTCAGGACAATACTGACATCGCAAACCTGGTGATTAGTTCAAGGTGAAGACACCAGCGATCCAGCGTCTGGTGCTGGGACTTTGATATTAAGGTGCGATCAGGTTTCAGGACTGAGCCTCTAAAAATCTAAATCCAGACCTAACTTAAATCTGTGCATTGACGCTCAGCTTCCAGTGCTCCTGCAACACCAAAGTTCCCTGGAAGTCCCGTTATAAGTGGTGAATCTTCTGAACTGTGTTAAAACAGCAAACCTTCAGCTGGAATTTAGTTTTTTGCAGCTAAGTAAGAAGTCACAAGTCACAAGTATCCAAATCTGGCAAGAAGAACGAGAAGAAAGCAACACGTGTGTTATTTCATAGTGCGAACAGTGAACCTTTAACTATAATTGTGTTTTTTGCAAGTGTAATAAGTTGCAAAGAGCCAAATCTAGCAAGTGGGGAGCAACAGTTGTCTTATTTCATAGCACAAGGTGCCACAGTTGAGATCATTTGTGGTAAAAGTTCTGGACTCTCCTCCGATCTCAGAGATTGCGGCTCTTCCACTGTTAAACTGCTGTTTGTTCTCCTGGTGGTAGCTGAAGACCCTCCTCTGGTCACCATGACGGCCCTCCCTCATCCAGCTGCTGACTAACACAGAATGTGATGTTTAAATTGCAAAAATGCAATTACGAGAGGCCACAAAAAACATGTAGAGGCCTGAAACTTTCACCGCAACAGTCCCAGAACTTTTTGATCACACCACATCCGTTATTCCTCCAAGATGATGCGGAGCCCCAATGTTATTATATGTAGAAAAACAAGAAATAATCAATTTAACAAAAGCTATACCTTGTTTTTTTCACTCAGAAGGAGGAACAGGGTCAAATCAGAATTGTCCACGTTGAAGAAGACGTCCTGAGGAGATCCGGAGCGACGCTGCTGACTGTGGAGCGAACCTCACCTGAGCAGAGGCAGTCCTGGACACCTGATTGGGTAAGAAACCCTCATCCAGCGGTGTTTATTCTACCGTCGCCTCTTTTACTACACAGCAAATAGGCAATGAAACCTAAATGTAGCAGTGAAGAAGGCTGATCTTCTGTGGTGCATGTATAATCAATCCCACATTAGTTATTAACAAAGTGTTTACAATAATCCAGAGTTTACATTCTTTTTTTTTTCCTCTGCATGCTTAAAGCTACTAATTTCTCTACTGGAAATGTTTTTGTTTTTGGTTGATATTGTTAAAAGTGCAGGTGGTAAAGCTAAAGTTTTGCTGTGCACTAATTAACAGAAAGACATTTTCAGTCGATGTGCTTCATTCAAACCTGCAGAAGATCCCAACACTTTCTGAAAAATACCTGATATTAGCAGATAAGTTTGGCAAGATGTGTAGAATATTTAACATTGCTGCAATATGGTGTCTTGAGTTGAAGTGTTTCATTTACTGGAGGGATGGCAGCTTCAATTTCATGCCTCTAAATAAAGAATCTAAGGGAGTTTGTGAGAGTTTATGTGAAAGAAATCCTTTAAAATGTTTTAAACCGTTTTACCAGATTTTTTTTTTGCGATATTTTAATATCCAACAAACAAAACTCCTTGTCGAGGTTAATAAAGCTTTAAAAAACAAAAAAACAAGCTTGGTAACCATGATTTCATATATTTATTGAGCAAATTTGATGCAGGATTTTGAAATTTACCAAAATAAAGAAAAGAGAAAATCTGGATTTGGCTTTTGGGCGGCTGCATTTAACGACTATTTTCTACGCCGACGAATCCGCCTTTTATTTTCTCGATTAATCGGTTATTTTTTAACCTATTAAAAGTCGGAAAATGCTGGAAAATTGCCCAGTAGTGCTTCCCAAAGTTCCAAAGATATTCAGTTTTCTGCCAGAGAGGGAAAAAGAAACCAGAAAATATCCACATTTAGCAAGTTTATCCTTAAAAAATGACTCAAACTGATGAATCGGTCATTAAAAGCAGCTGCAGATTAATTTAAAAGTTGACAGCTAATAGATTAATCGATCAGTTTTTAGACGGTGCAGGTAAAGGCTGCACCGGCACCTTCTAACCTGCTAATGGCGCTTCCATTAATGTATTCTAAACAACCCAGTGTAAGAAGCGAGGCTAGCGTTAGCGAGCCAGATGTTTGCTCCCAGATGTTGTGTTGTACGACTCTGCACATGAGCGTGTTTTCGTGTCAGCAGCGTGAGCATCCCGTCGTGCTCCGGGCTGAGGGCGAGCAGACAGTGGAGGAGTTTGGAGGCGGTGTTTTCTGGTGGCTCTGGGATGCTTTCCTGGGCACTATGCCAGAGGTAAAGAAGATCAAGGAGAGAAAAAAAAAAAAAAAACTCAAAATTTTTCAGGCATTTTTCTTCCTCTGCTCCTACGCTGCTTTTGCTCGGCTCTGTTCAAGCTCATCTGCGACCCAGAGGTCAGGGAGGACATTTTCCAGAAATTACAGGAAATTATGTGACAGCCTGATGACACACCTGAGACCCGATTAGCGATCCAGTTACAATTAAAGCATTCGTTGTATGACTAATCTCTGACCTGGGTCGCTCTGCTCTCCATCACCTTCCTCCCCTCGACTACCACCGCCCCACTCATCGTATTAAATCCCTTCCTGAACCTCCATGCATCTCTCCAATCATTCCCCCTCTCTTTTCCTGTGTCTGGTGGTTGTTCTTCCTCTAGAGGGCAGCGTCAGCGTTTGTAATCTGTGTGGCACCGGCTTTCTCTGTCAGCCTTGCAGCGTCTCGGTTTGGTTGTTTTTTTCTATAACGTGTCGTTGTTGGTGTCAGGAACCCGCCGCCGTCGTCGTCTCAGGAGAGGCTGAAACTGCCGCCAGACGAAGCACCGGACAGGCTGCAGCAGAAAGCAAGGTAACTGAACTTTCATCAGTCGTTCTGTCAAGATAAGTCTGGTAATAGTTCTCACCAAAAGCAGAGGATAGATTGATCCTACTAACACGTATTGTCTGGGTATCCAAAAACTATATAACCTCTGGTGCTGAAAAATGAAGCTGCAGTTTATAGGTTATTTTTACAGCCTGATTCAAAACCCGCTTTTGGTTTCTATGGACAACTTTCTGCACAGGAGGTGAATTTCTATTAAACCCAAACTGTGAAATCGTATTAAAGCTCAAAGTTGTGCATTTTTGAAAGGCACGGCTGCTTTAAGGTGAAAACTTTAAAGCTTTCAAATATATGCTTTTTGTTATTTACAATAACATAATATTTTTTACAAACTGTAGTTCCTCAAATGGACACTTGAGGCTGCCTCTAAGTCCCCACAGACCTCCATGTTAAAAACTCCAACTTTACAGCAGAAATAAACATAGTTACAGCCTGGTGCAAAGAAACGCTTTTGGTCTCTATAGATAATTTACATATTTGTAATAACTGTACAGGTGGTGAATTGTTATTAAACCCAAACTGTGAAATTGTATTAAGGCTTAAAGTCATGCATAATTCAACAGTGAGTGGTTCAGATCTTCAAAAAATGGGCTCTTTCTAAAATTTTTTAATTTTGCAATAACAAAATATTTGATATAAATAAATGAATTAAAACAAACAAAAACCAAACGTGGTCTCATGGATGTTGTACCATGAAAGGTCCCGTTATTCCCTTAAATCTATATTTATGTAGCAGGTTAAGAAAATAAACTGTTGATTTGAATATTTTGCAGCATTTGTCGACAATACTAAAAATCCAGAATATCTCCAGACTTATCTTTTAATGAATCTTGGTTTTACATTTCACAGACCTTGTGTGTTTCTTATTATCAGCTGTTTATCTAGATGACGTTTATATTATTAATTCAAGGTTTTTATTGGAGAATCCTGAAATAAAAGGGTTGAAAACAGCAAACGATGGCGATAACAGAGCAGAGAGATCTTTAACATGACGTGACATAATTCTTTAACAGAGTGTCGGCGTGACTGTGTGATGTATTTAACTGACTGACCTGACTGATCTTCTAACCCTGCTCATGTTTCTTCAGGATGTTGAGGTCTCCACTGACACCACCGAAGCAAGTTCATCCGAAGCTTTATCAAAACCGCTGGCCACAGTCAGAACTCAGTCACTGCCTGAGAGCATGGTAAACACTGCCTCGACCGTAACGGCCTCCAAAGCCGACTCCGGCTCCCAGCAGAAATGTGTAGTCTCGTAGATCTAGAGCTCCTCACCTCTCCTCAACCTAGAACCTCTTCTAGATTTGTGTGACAAAAACCTGCCGACACTCCTCGAACCGGGCCTAGATTCCGCTGCTTCTTGTAGATCAAACCTTAGACTTCTTGTCCTGAAACAATCCTGGACCTTCCAACCTGTTGTAGAAGCTACGTCCGAACTCACAATGGTTCTAGAATTAAAGCTAAACCTGAAATGACTTCTTCAGCATCTTTGTACAAAACCTATCTAGAATCTGGTCTAGATCTAAATGACATCTTTGAGACTGAAAACTGGAGCTCCAACTTTTTCTAGTCCATCTTTAAGATCAGCTAGAACCATGAACTCTGTGTGGTGCTTTTTAAAGTTGGACTCTTGCTTTTTTTTGTAGAACCAAGTGTTTTACTGCGACAAACCTTCTAATTTCAAGAACCAAAAACATCTACAAAACCTACATCTACTACAACTCACGCAAGAAATCCAAACATTTCTAGATCTAAACTTTGGTGATCTTAGTCAAATCAGCCCTGGATTCCAAGGCTCCTTGAAGAACCCCTTGCAATCCAACTCTACAACCCATCTAGAACTCTAGGTGTAAAACTCTTTTTCTGGAGCTCTCCTTGTTTTTACAACTGAAAACTTGGGACTTCTCAAATGAACTTCTATAACTAGATCTAGAAAACCTACCTTTTCAACGACCTGCATTTAAAAAAAAATCCAACTTTTTCTAGATCTGGCATTGAGGTCTAGATCTAGAATCAAGCCTCGATTAGAAGGCTCCCTGTAGAACCCTTGCAATCTGAGTGTACACCGTATCTAAAACTCTAGGTGTAGAACTCTTTTTCCAGAGCTCCCCTTGTTTTTGTATGACTAAACACTGGGGACTTCTAAGACTAACTTCGAGAACTAAACTAGAAAACCTGCCTTTTAAACGACTGCATAAAAAGGTCCAACTTTTTCTAGATCTGCCATTGCAGCTCTAGATCTGGAGTCAGGCCTCGATCAGAAGGCTCCCTGTAGAACCCTTGCAATCTGAGCCTACACCGTATCTAGAACGCTCAGACTTCAAGGCATCTAGAAAAGAAAACCTAAACAAATCTTCAAGAAGAATGCTCTAGAACAGGTAATGGGACTTATTTCTTAAAGCTGGAATTCTTCCAGACTTTCTGGAGCTTTTGTAAAACCGAACCATCCAACCTCTTTCTAGAGTCCTGCCTCAATCAATATCTCAAGAACAAGATCTGGAACCTGCCTCTGACTTTTCCAGAACTGCTTTTCTGTACCGCCGATCTTCTTGTAGAACCTGCCGTAGAACCCTCTCTCTTCTAGAAACGAGTGAAGAGCTCCTGATGTGTTCTTGTAGCTCCAGACGTCCTCTAGAAACGCGTCACTTTAAACATTCAGTGCATTTACATGGCAGAGGATTTTTTAAAAAAAAAGAAAAAAAAGTTTTGTTTACATTTGAAATCTCACTGTTTCTCTCTAAAAAAGAAATGAAAAAGAACCGAGGAACGAAACCAAAGCAGATTCGTGCCAAAGATTTTCCAAAGTTTGTGTTTACATTCAAGATTACCGAGCTCACGGAGAGTAAATGGGTCTTGTGGAGACGACGCAGCACGATATCTCGTACTGAGAAGTGTTGACGTGAGCAGAACATGAAGGCAGACTGGTGGTATTTAGCATGTGGGGTGGATGTTCTTTAACAGTCTGTATTAAGCTTTTGCATGGACCTTTCTCCTCTGATGTTTTTATAAAGTGTATTAATAGAGCCATGTTTTATAATAATGTACCATATAGGGAACGGTGGTTTTTGTTGACTGTCATCTGGGCTCATTCACAGCCGACGCAGAGCTCATCTGTTAAAATAAACTCCTGTTTGTTCGCCTTCTACGCATCTGCTGTTTGTACTTCTATAAAGCTGAACATATATAAATATATAATATAATATAAATAAAGTGGGGTGTGTTGTTTAATTATTGTGACTACGCTGCTGCTTTGTTATGAATCAGAACATCCATTTTTCACTCTGCGATACAGGTTTTCTATTTAAGTAAATGTCTGAGAGCCATGAAAATGCACTGCTTCGACCTGATCACTGATTAACACGCTGCTGTTGGCAGGTGGAAACTACCAAACTCCCAGTTTAGTGGTAACTTTGATGGAAGATATTGAATTATGTGCCAAACCACTTTTTGACAGTAAAGTGAATATCTTGACATTTTAAAGGCCAAACAGCTCATCAACAATGGGAATACCTGTCAGTTTTATTCCTGTAAGCGGGGACTAAACAGGCCTGGAAGAATAAAAGAAAGAAAGATTTTAATGTAAAAAACATGCAATATTCTATAAAAGCTACCACTCTGGGAGGTTCGAGGGCTTCGCCTGGGAGCAGCACAGATGTCTCACATTACTTAGCATGTAGCTGTTTCTCTTGTTGTCTTTCCATTCTGTCTGCAAAAACCGAACACGAATACGAATAAACCCACAACAGTGATCCACTCCTCCGTCTCTCTTTTTCTGTGTCCGGAGCTCATGAGGGGACCCAGTGTATTTACATTTATATACACAGAGTACACGTGAACGCTGCATTCACCTGCATAAAACACAAAATACAGGTTTCAGAGATGAGCAGTGAAATCTGGTGGCAACATCTTGAATCCACAAGTCCTCCAGAAACACAATCAGCGAAGCAGCAGAGCCTTAAAAATGCACAAAACCACATCCACCACCAACTTTCCAGCATGACCCAAACCAAAAGCACCGTCCTCCTCCTAACCCTAACCTCCGGAGGTCCCATCCACTGAGACAATAACCAGCTACCATGATTTTGTCGTGACACGACCTTGCGGTTTGATGTGACGTTTGCTCCACTGACTGCTGCACTGCATTTATCTTGGATGCATTTGTTGTTTGTGAATTTATATTCACAAGAAGCCCAGGAGGTAGACAAGGCTGGGTGCAGATCGTAAAAAAATCCGTGCTAATTTCAATAACGAAATCCAGTCTTTTGTTCTCCTAAATTATTACTTTAATCCCATATTGCTCTCCTATACACTCTAGGTTCCCTGTCGTAGCCAATCACACTCAGTATTGATCACATGAGCTCTGGTTGGTGCTCATTAAGAATCACTGAAGTGCCCCTTTACTAGCTAAACCACCACCAATGCTGTCAGCTCTCCAAACACGAACTACCTGTATTCCGAGTGATGCCTCCTCAGGCCTCTACAGAAATAAATAGTAAGAAGCTCCACCAGGTGGAACAATCAGGTACTACAACTAAACTCAAAAACTTGACTGAAACATTACGCATCTCCAGAATGACTCAAAATTGGTCTAAAATCCTCAAAATGTCTTGATATTTTCTTGGAATTGAATTGTCAGGAAAAAAAAGAAAAAAAAAACATCTTGAAAATGTCTAAACTTTTGTCTAAAATAAATTGAAACTTGTCAAAAACATGTTGACACTTGCAAGCTAACGTCCCACAGTGCTTTCTGCTGCCAACATGTACTTCCTGTAGTCTGAGTGACGCCTCCTCTGATCTCTACAGTATTAAACACCTGGTGGAATAACCAGGTACTGCAGCTAAACTCAAAAACTTGACCAAAGCGTCATGAAACTTCTCCAGAATGACTCAGAATTGGTCTAAAATCCATCCTCAAAATTTGTCGATAATTTCTCAGAATTGTCCAAAATGAGAAAAATAAATTGTCGGAAATATCTTAGAAATTGTACAGAGTGACTTGAAATGTGTCCAAAACTGGTTGCGGTTTGATCCTAAGTTAAGCTTTATTGATTTACTGCTGTGCAGCATTTATCCTGAATGCATTTCCATTTTTTGTTTGGGAATTTAGATTCACAAAAAGCCCAGAAAATAGCAAAGCGGAGGCAAAAATTGGGAAAATGTGGGATTCGTGCTCATTTTGATACAGAAATTGAGTCATTTGTATGATTTTAATCCTGTAAATTACAAAAAAAAAAAAAAAAAAGCCTGTAAAACTATTTTATTCATGCACTAAAGTCGTTCTGTTATAATTCCACTGAATTTTAAATCTAATCACAGTTTTAAACACATGAGGTCTGATTGGAGGTCATTAAGGGTCACAGATGTCGTGGTGCCTGTCGGTCGCTAAACCCCCACAAAAATGCATTTAGTTTGTCAATTTGTATTCACCAAAAGCCCAGGAGGTGGCAAAGCAGGAGCACGGCTTGTCAAAATGAGTCATTTGTGTTCTTAAATTAACATTTTGATCCCCATAAATTACTAAAAAATGACTTGTAAAGCTATTTATTTGTGCCCTCGTTTTATTTTAAACAAGATGAATTCATATTTTTTAGTTGTCGGGGCAGGTTGTTGCTCTGCATAACGGACACAGAGGGAGTGAACTGATTTAAAGAGCACGATAAGTTCAGCTTTGACGGGTTTGCTTTGTGTGATGAAGGTGTTAACTGATAATTTGAGGGAACCTTTGAGAAAACATTCTCTCTCTGACGTCAGCGGCTGCTGAATAGTTAAGCCGTGTGATTAACTCTGACATTCAAAGCAGGTTTGTTGACTCTCTGAAGCAGAGCAGAGCTCAGACGCTGAACGCACTGTGAGGTTAAAGTCAGAAAAGTTGCTCTGAAAAGGAGGCACAGAAGAACTGGGTTAAATATCACATGGACAGGTACAAGTGTCCTTCTTTGGCAGCTGCAGCAGGAAGTAGGACAGTGTTTACGTTGTGTTTACAGCTCCTCCCTCCAGCCTCAGGCCTCCTTTCTTTCTTTCTTTCTGTCACTGGAGCACCAGGAAGTAGTTTGAGCCTCAGGTGGGTGGAGCAGAGAGGGAACAGGAGACCGAGCATGAGCCGGTCAGAGGGAACACAGTGTCATACATAGAGCTGCCAGTCAGACATGTCCGTCTAGATCCACATCGGAGCGTCTTGTCCTGCCGTCCTGGAGCTCCGAGGCTCAGCTGGGTTTGTTGTGTTTCAGGGAGCGGAGGAGCCGGAGAGCCCTGAACGCGTCCTCCATGCCTGCCTGGACCGAGCCGCCCAGCTGGAGCTGTGGCTGCAGGACACCCAGAGGAGCCTCACGGCCGCCGGACCCAACATGCAGGACAGCGTGGAGCAGCGACTCCTCACCTGTCAGGTACCGTGAGCCCCGCCCACCTGCTACCTGCCAGGAGTCAGAGAAGACAGCTCAGTTTAAACATGAGGTTTCACTTTTAAAAGATGACTAGGAGATATTTTTAACTGATCAGCTTCAATAGAAGACTGATCTGTTTACGTCACACAGTCACAAAGAGAAACAAACTGTGACTCCAGGGATGCAAATCAATCAGCAATCGACTATTTGATCATGCAAATTGAGCAGAGTGTCACTGTTCTAACCAGCAACCAGACAGAGGATTTGACTTGATCGTTCCACTGGAATATATGAAACTTTTGTCTTAAATGACTTAAAATTTGTCAAAAATTACTTAAAATTGTCCAAAATGATTCGAAACCACATTGACAGTTACTAGCTAAACTCCCATAATGCTCTCAGCTGACCAATATGAACTTCCTGTAGTCTGATGTTTCCTCTGGTCTCTACAGTATTAAACAGTAAGAGGCTCCACAACCAGGTACTGCAGCTAAACCCAAAAACTTACCTAAAAAGTCATGAAACTTCTCCAGAAAGACTCAAAATTTATCTAAAATCCTAAAAACTTGTTTATATTTTCTTGGAATTGAATTGTCAACAAACAAACGAACTTGAAAATGACTAAACTTTTGTCTGAAACGACTTAAAAATTGTCCAAAATGATTCGAAACTTGTCTAAACCACATTTACAGTTACTAGCTAAACTCCCACAATGCTCTCTGCTGCCAACATGAACTTCCTGTAGTCTGAGTGACGCCTCCTCTGGTCTCTACAGTATTAAACAGTGAGAGGCTCCAACTGGTGGAACAACCAGGTACTACAGCTGAACTCAAAAACTTGACTAAAAAGTCATGAAACTTCTCCAGAATGACTCAAAATTGGCCTAAAATCCTCAAAACTTGTTCATATTTTCTTGGAATTGAATTTGACATAAAAAAAAAAACACATCTTAAAACTGACTAAACTTTTGTCTAAAATGACTTAAAAAAATTCCACAATGATTTAAAACTTGTCTAAAACACGTTGACACTTGCTAGCTAAACTCCCACAATGCCCTCTGCTGCCAACGTGAACTTCCTGTAGTCTGAGTGACGCCTCCTCTGGTCTCTACAGTATTAAACAGTGAGAGGCTCCAACTGGTGGAACAACCAGGTACTACAGCTGAATGCAAAATTTTGACCAAAAAGTCTTGAAACTTCTCCAGAGTGACTCAACATTTGTCAAAAATTTTCAAAACAATTTCTCTGAATTGTCCAAAATGAGTAAAACCTGTTAGAAACATCTTGAAAAACTACTGTTTTGATTTTACTGCCATCTTTGATAGCTAAATATATTACAAACTGTATAAAACCATCATTTAAGTATGTAACTAATAATCAAACGTCATAAACATCTGAAGTCCATATCTGAGGGACAAAGTGAACAAAAATGTGAGCAGCCATGAGAACACAGTGCTGTTGAAAGTTTTATAAGTTTAATGTATTAAAAGTATAGATTAGGGCTTCCATCCTGCTGTTTATCACCGTTTCCTCCTCATTGCTCTGGTTTTCAGTCTCAGCGATCAGAGGTCATTAACTGTCGTCTGCTTCGGTTTTATGACCTCTGAAGTCCAATCAGAGCTGCTGTGAGAGGAACCGGACAGAACGAGTCCCAGCAAACATTAAACCAACGAGTCAAACACCAAACGAGACTCTTTGATATTCAGCCACATCAGATATTCAGTATGTTAGTGTCTCTGCAGCCATAAACAGACGAGCTCTGGTAGAAGTTCAGAGTTCACAGTTAAACAAACGTTCACACACACAGATCACAGCCGCTGATTATTTAGTTAAATATTTTAGTTTGAGTGTCTAAAATTAAACTACAGATACCAACAGAGTCATTTAACTCGCTGTAGTTCAGCTGTGACAACATTGTTCTGATCAGTTTACAGTTAATTTAAGAAATCTATTTTTTTTTTAAATAAAAAATTAAAAGAGAAAGAAAATGTAGAAATGTGGAATTGAGGTAAATTAAAGAAATCTTGAAGTAGAATTATGATTTAATATTTGAAACTCAACTTCACAACTGAACAATCTACACTGTGGAAATTTTTTTATTTTTAAAAAATTTTACATTAATGACAAATAATTGAGAGTCACAAAATAAAACTATTATTTTCTTGTTAACCCTAAAAAAAATAAAATAATCATTTTTTAAAAAAACAGGCAAAACTGTAAACAATATAGTATATATATTATTTTATTTTTTTATATGTTTTTTTTTTTACACAAAGTTGGACCATAAATTTACGCTTTTTTTTTTTTATAGGTATTTCAATCAGCTAAGAAATCAATCATTGTTTTGCTCATATAAAAAGTGTATATTAAGGATTAAAAAACAGTAAATATTTTTTAAACTGTCACAGACTTTTCCAGGTTTGTTAAATTACAGATAATAAATATTTTAAAAAATGCTGAAAAGTGGTGGAAATTTACATGTTGAACTGAAACAAACAAACAAAAAAAACCATACCAATACTGTAAATAATGTTCACATCAATAATCTGTACTTTTGCAATCATTATTTTATTCTTTCATAAAGTCTACCTGTAAAATTACAGTATTTACTGGATTAAATTGAGCTAAAAACATCATTATTTTACAGATATTTGCTGTTGTTTTTAGTGTTTTTGCGGTTTTCAAACATGACGATACTCTGTTTTTTCATGGCTGCCAGATTTTTGCTTCTTTTATTTTTATTTTTCCCAGCATTGTGCTTTAAAGTGATTGTGTTCAAAGGTCCATATGTACACTCAGTTATTTCTGGGACACCGTTGATCCCGTCGTGTTTCAGTTTTATCTTTATTCAAAGCTCCTGCGGGGGTTTTTTTTTCCCTCGTTGACGTCGACGGTGAAACTCGAGCCTCCATTAAAGTTTCAGAGCTTTAAAGCGGCCTCACGGTCACACGGCACATTTGAATGAAGCTTTGTGGGAAAACAAACAGCCACCGATCAGATCTCGTCTCCTATTCAAATATTCCTGGAGAGTCCTGATGCAGGTTTAACCGCTGCTTTATTCACCGCTGACCTGCTGAACGCAAGGAGGCTGGAAATGAGGCTAAACGGGTTGTAAAGGTGTCGTATAATAATAAAACAGCAAAGGAGTGTGAATGAAAGGGTGACATTCAGGTCCTAAAACCCTGAATTATCGTTGGTCGGTGCATCATAATACAAAACACGTTCCGAACACTGAGATCCACAGAACACACAAAAATATATGATAAAGACTTTTATATTAAAGATGTGTAATTATAAACATCACATGAGCCTCTAAATCACACAGTTAGTAAAAATAATAATAATGACAAATAATGACGCCTCCTCTGGTCTCTACGGTATTAAACAGTCAGAGGCTCCACCTGGTGGAACAACCAGGTGCTACAGCTAAACTCAAAAACTCGACTAAAATGTCCTGAAACTTCTCCAGAATGACTCAGAATTGGTCTGAAGTCCTCAAAACTTGTTTATGTTTTTTCAGAATTTAGAAAATAAAGAGTTTTATTTTTTTAATGACTAAACTTTCGTCTAAAATGACTTAAATTTGTCAAAAAATTGCTTTTAAATTGTCCACAGTGATTCGAAACCACATTGACACTTGCTAGCTAATCTCCCACAATTCTCTCTGCTGCCAACATGAACTTCCTGTAGTCTGAGTGACACCTCCTCTGGTCTCTACGGTATTAAACAGGAAGAGGCTCTACCTGGTGGAACAATCAGGTACTACAACTAAACTCAAAAACTTAGCTCAAAGCTGACTCAGATTTTGTCTAAATTACTTAAAACTTGTCTAGAATTACTTAAACTTTTCCAAAATGACTCAACTTGCACAACGTGTTTTGACAGACCATAAAGTAGATTAAAAAAATTAAATAATAAAGACGAACAAATCTAAAGGAAAAGATTTCCAGAACAAAGACAGAGTTCAGGTGTTAGACCACAAAGTAGTACAAACGTTGAAGTGCACATGCTGAAGTAGCTCAGGGTTAAATTAAATCAAGTTAAAGGAGCTGAAACCTCAGGGGGAGGTTTTGCACTAAGTGAAGTTAAAGAGCTCATAAAAGTACATTTAGAGGAAAGATTATGAAACAGCAGCAGCAACCAAAGTAAAACCTGGTGTGTGTTTTTCTGCAGGAGACGTTTGTGGAGCTCGAGCAGAAGGTTTCCAGCCTCTCGGCCTTCGGTCCGGCCTCCGACCAGCAGCTGGGTGAACTGGGAGCTGTGGGATCCCAGCAGGAGGCAGCAGAACTTCTGGCTTCCAGACTGGAGCTTCTGAAGTCCAACCTGGTCTGTTTCCAGAAGCTGCTGCAGAACAAACAGGGAGACGAGAAGATGAACCAGAGAGAACCTCAGCAGCAGGTACGGGTCATGTCAACTCTATGTTCATGTATTAATACCTAAAACAATATCGTTTACATCAATATATAAACACTGTTCACTATGGACGTGTCTATAATGTGTTTCTCATGGTTTTGATGCCTACAGGGGAAGTTCTTTCAGTTCTTCTGCTTTAGTTTGACATCCAGTTAGCTACAATGCTAACAGATAGCATTAATATTAACAATAATTAATGACATTAACTGTAAAACAGGAAACGAAAGCACATCAGCGTGAGGCTTCCTAACTCTAATCAGATCATCAGTGTTTCACCTGAAAGTGTTTGTTCTTCAGCCGTCAGAGCGCCCCCATGAGGCCAGACTGAGGCGCAGCAGCAGCGTTCAGGAGATTTTCTCTTCGCCACAGAACAAGCTGCTGAGACAGAGCAGCCTGCAGCAGCAGAAGGTCTGAAGCACCGCTCTCACATTTACATCCACTGAATCTGTTTGAACATGTCAGACCGTCTGAAACTCAGGAATAAAGTCTCTTATCAGCTTTTACAGACAGATGTTCTGAAGCTGTGACGAATATAAACATAATTTTACAGCTGGATTTTAGTAAATAGACCAAAATGTGAAGTTTTTGCTTCTTTTTCTTTTTTATTCAGGTTTTTACAGAACATTTAGAGAAACGCATCATTTGATCATTTTGCTGACTTTGTCTTTTACTGTTTTGATGCTGTTTAACTTTGTTGTTTGTGTGTCAACATCTCTTTATTGTGAACGAGGCCTTCACACCTCTATGTGCTCTGAGTTTGAACGAATGAACGAACATCAAACAACAGAACTTAAACCCAAACTTCCTGCTCAGGAGTTGGAGCAACAGCTGTCGGAGCAGAAAGGTCTGACTCGGGCCATCGCCAGGCAGGGAAGCAGAGCTCGACTCTTCAGCCTAGAAGCAGAACCAGACGCAGAACCAGAACCAGAACTGCTGACACACAGGTCAGGATCATATTCAGACACATGAACAGTATTTATCATTGTCTTCTGACTAGATGAGTGCTTCTATAGAACCTTAAATATATGATGACATGAAGCAGAATTTAGTGTTTGTTTGTTTGTTTGTTTGTTTGTTTGTTTGTTTGTTTGTTTGTTTGTTTGTTTGTTTGTAGCAGCTTTTACTGACATATTTAAGGGATATTTTTTATCGTTTCACGGGTTTGGAAAAAATAATAAATGGAGGTTTGGTGAAAGAAAAGAAAGAAAGAAAGAAAGAAAGAAAGAAAGAAAGAAAGAAAGAAAGAAAGAAAGAAAGGATGGAAGGGAGGGATGAAGGAAGGAAGGAAGGAAGGAAAGGAGGATGGAAGGAAAGAAAGAAGGAAGGAAAAAGGGAGGAAGGAAGGGAGGAAGGAAGGAAACAAAGAAAGAAGGAAGAGAGGGATGAAGGAAGGAAACAAAGAAGGAAGGAAGGAAGGCAGGATGGAAGGGAGGGGGAGAGGAAAGAAAAAAGACAGAAGGAAGGAATAGAAGGATGAAGGAGGGAAGGGAGGAAGAAAGAGAGGAGGGAGGGAAGAAGGAAAGAAAGACTTAAGGAAGGAAGGAAGAACAGGGATGAAGGAAGGGAGGGAGGATAGAAAGAAGTAAACATAAACAAACAAATGACTGAATGCAACAGAAACAAAACATCCTTTCAGATAGATGCACCAAAAGTAATGAAACAACAAAACTAAACTGAATCGACAGAAAAACATCTTGTTTCCTTCACGTCTCTTTAAAAGCAGCAGAACTTCATTTTAACCATTAAGTTCTGACAAAGACTCTAAAACACTCTTCATCAGTCTCACCTTCACTATAATAAACTCCATCCCCCCTCCTCCTCCAGCTCGCCTCCTGCCAGTCCTGATGCTGGGCCTGACGTGGACCAGGACCCGGTCCTGAGGAGGTGGTCCGGCCTGTGGGCCCGGCTCGGCCGCCTGCTTCCTGCCTCTCAGGTGTGGCTCCATTATCTCCTCAGAGGAGCTGATTATCACCTCCTTTGAGCGGCGGTGTTCTGGCCTCCCGCGGCGCTGATTAGAGCCCTGTTTTTCTCTGCTGCTCCCTCTGAAGGTGACAGACTCATCTCCGAGGCGACGCGGCGGAGCAGCGGGACGCGCCGTCGCCACAAAGAGCCTGAAAGAGCTGCAGAGCTTCATCAGCCGCCTCAGAGAGCTGCGACAAACATCGGCCGAGCTGCTGGACGACGCGGTGAGTTTATGGGCGACGCTGCCACATGTGGAGCGCTGCTGGTTCCCCTCCAGCCAGAAAAACACTCGGAGAAACTTTTAGATTCACTTCACCGTCGGCTTTTTATTCCCTATTTTACTAGCCTTGAAACTTACACATGCATTTTATGTATATATATAAAACATTTTCCCCTTTTATTTCTTCTCAACATTGAATCATTGAATCAACTTCATTTGGCTTTTTCGACAAGAATTTACAAATAAATACTCTTTTATGTCAAAGTGAGATAAGATGTATTCACCTAATTGAACTCAGGTGATGAACAGTTAATAAAGATCATCTGAGGTCGGTGATTGTAGAATAAAGTCTCCTGTATCTGGAAGGTCCAGTCACTGGTGGATCAGTACTCCTGGACAGAACTACACCATGAAGACTAAAGAACACGCGACGCAACTCTGTGAAAAAGTTCTTAAAAAGCATCAGTCAGGGGACGATACAAGAACATCTCAGTTACTGAATATCTCTTGGAGTCGTTAAATACATCATTAAGACATGGAAGGAATATGGAACATGAGAAGATCTGACTAGAGGAGGTCGTCCTCAACTGCTTGGTTGCTGAGGAAGGAGGCTGCTGGGGGAGGCCACGACGCCTCTTATTCCTCTTCTGGAGTTTTTTGCTTCTTCAGCTGCTGTGTTCGGTGGTGTTGTTCCTACAATTGTTGTTTTTTTTTCTTCATCATCGCTTTTTTGTAGGCGACGAGGAGGACTCTTTTGTTGGAAGCTGCTCTTATTTCTGGTGTAGTGTTGTTCAGCAGACGTGTTGTGGCTCTTCTGTCGTCTGGTGGAAGGTGGTTTTTTTTTCTGAGGCTAATATGGTGGTTTTTTTCGTTCATCCTAGTTGTTGATATTTTGGTGCTACGGGTCATCACAAAGACACCATCCCCACTGTGAGGCACGGTGGTGGCAGCATCATGATATGAGGATGTTTCTCAGCAGCAGGTTTTGGAAGGCTTGTAAAGGTAGAGGGTAAAATAACGCAGCTAATTATTGTATACTTTGATATGAAAAAGCCTTTTTTTGTAAATTCTTCTCAAAAAAGCCAAATTAAATTGACCACGATTCAATGTTAAAATGTAATAAAGGGGGAAAATGAGAGGACTTGGATGAGCAGAGCCAAAAAAAAAGAAAAAAAAAAGAAAAGCTTGATCAGGACATGCTTCGTGATTTTATTTCTTTTGTGTCACATGTTGAAGAACTTTTAAGATTCTTTCTGAAAGCAGAAACTCGGCTTTCATTACAAACAGCTCTGATAAATCATAATATGAAATGGTCAGATGAGTTGAAGGAAATAAAGAATGACGAGTCAAAGAAGACGCGAACAACAAACCAACACGTCTGAATCTGCTCTTTGTGGCTCAGATTTCAAACCTCCGAGCTCAGATGGATTCCCCCCATGTTAGTTCTTTTACTCTCCATCACTCGCTGCAGGACACACAACTCGACATCACACTTCATATAAAGGAGAGCAGGAAACAACAAACATGAAAGACGAAGGCTGGGAGAGGAGCGACGCTGGCTGATGAAGAGGTGTCGCTCCTCCTCCTCCTCCTGATTCCTCTTGTTTCCTGCTGAATACGTTCTGAATAATAAAAAAAAAAAAACTGAATTCCTGCGCCTCGCGTTTTCGGTCTGAATCTGAAAGTTTTGGCGGTTGAACTAACTTCTCTGTGCAGGATTCCCGCCGGACGCTGGACGAGGGTTTGTTTGATGTGCTGCACGGTGCCTCCCTGTCGCTGTCCTCCGTCCACAACATGCTGCAGACGCCCGCGGAGGAAACACACGAAGAAGAAACTCCGCTGAGGCTGCTGCAGCTGCAGGTGGGACGAGGCGACGTAAAGAGGCCGCATGCTGCTTTTATTAGGGCTTTTTCATGCATGTAAAAGATCTGCAACTTATGAGGTCTACACCAGAGATCTCCAACTTCGGTCCTCGTGAGCTCCTGTCCTGCAGGTTCCAGACGTTACTGCAACACACCTGACTCGCATAACTGGATCTCCAACAGCTTGGTGTCAAGTTCTACACTAGTCTGTTAATGATCCATTAATGTGAGTCAGTTGTTTTGCAGTAAGGAAACGTCTAAAACCTGCAGGACAGTAGCTCATGAGGACTGGAGTTGGAGATCCCTGGTCTACCCCAACAATAGATTGGACTTCACCCTCATTTTACAGTTTGATGCAACAAGTTAAAGCATCACAACCCAGTTTAAAAGTTCGTCCTTGTTGGTGCAGACAAGTAATATTCTTTCTGACATTTTAGAGACGATGACCCTCCAAGTTTAAAGCTTCTGCCCACAAATATTTCAGTTTCAGGTGAAATATTTCACGACTGTCGCTTCCAAAGTTTCTATTCTGGTCTTGTGTTAACTGACTTATTTTTTTGTTTTGTTTTGGTAACGTATTGTTGTGAACAGAAGTTGACATCCACTGGTAAAGACCATGTATATCACAGCAGTCTTGAGTTTCCAATGACTCCTATGATGCAGAGTTTTTGCGTTTTGGTTCTTTCATAGATTTATTAAAGGTCTTCTGGAAATATGGGGAAATCTGCTGGGTCATAAATAAACAAACAGCAACTTGAATTAACAGTTTTGAAGATGTAGAAAGTTGTGCTAATTAAATTTTCTTAGTGGCGTGGTCTTTTCATGAGTGACTACAGTCGACTACAGCTGCTGACTCCTCTGATCCGGTTTAAATAGAACCATCTGATCCACTCATTAGACTCAGACACTGCAGTGGGAAAGTCTGAGGAGCTCAGCGAAGATCTGAAGAAGCAAATCATTGACTTGGACATGTCAAGAAAGTCACTTGGAGTCATTTCAGAGCAGCTTCAGGTCCCAGAACCATCAGTGTGTCAGTATAAAGTTCATGGTCCAGCTGTGTTACTGCCACCATCAGGAAGGAAACACAAACTACCAGCTGCTGCTGAGAGACGACTGGTCAGGATGGTCAAGAGTCAACCAGGAACCAGCAGAAAGCAGTTCTGGATGGATCAGAAGCTGCTGGAACACAGCTGTCAGTGTCCACAGGGTCTGACATCAACATGAGCTGAGAGGCTGAGAAGGAAGTTCTTCCTCCAGAAGCAGAACCTTAAAGCTCCACTGAAGTCTGCTGCTGGTCACATGGACAAAGAAAAGGCCTTCTGGAGGAAAGTTCTGTGGTCAGATGGAACAAACACTGAGCAGAAACATGTCTGGAGGAGAGAAGGTGAGGCCTTTAACCCCAAGAACACCAAACCTACCATCCAGCATGGAGGTGGCAGCATCATGCTCTGGTGCTGCAATGGATACAAATAAAATAATAAACCACAAAGAAAAGCCAAATCAAATTAAAGAAGAAGAACAAGTAGAATGAAAGAAAATAGAGGATATAAACATGAAAACAAGGGTAATAATAACAATAATTCATTTAACAAATGAAAAAGACGACTTTGCATAAAAATGGGTTTTAAAAAGTGATTTGTAAGCTTCATCCTCCGTTTGTCTGATCTGATCTTAAATCTTAACCGAAGCACAGATTCTGCAGCGTTTGAGGAAAACCTCTCAACAACCAGAACTTCCCTCCAAACTCTCCACAGTTTCTCATCCAACCAGAACTTTCCTGTTTGTCTTTCCAGAGTCTGTCGGCCGAGCTGACCACGCTGGGCTCTGAGCTGGTCTCTCAGGGGTCCAAGATCAGTCTGGTCCTGGGTTCAGAGTTGGTCCAGCGGTGTTTGGATGACCTGTGCAGAATCCTTCCTCTGGTCCAGGATGAGCTGAGCCGCGAGGAGAAGCAGCTCAGACAGCTGCAGCACCAAACCGCACAAAAACAGGTTGCCTTTCACCTCTAACTCTGACTCATACGGTGATATTTACACACCTTTGTGTTAAAAACATATGAAAGCGTTGGTTTTAGTGTCTGCACGCTGTTTCCTGTCACTGGTTCTCCCTCTACTCACCTCCTCACTGTGTTGTATCATTTTATTGTGGGTCACACGGTGCATTTTGTCCACAGAAACAGCTAAAAGAGTTGCATGCAGCCTTCACCTCTAACCAGCCAACTGTTCACCAAATAACTAACGAGTTCAGTGGAGCGCTGGGCCTTAATGAGCAACTGCAGGTACCGTTTCCATGGAGATGATTCACACTTACATTATAAAAATTGGTATAAATGTGTAAACACTGAGCTGAGTAATCTACCGAGCAGCTCCTGTTGGAGTTTTATGTGGATTTTGTTGTTAGACTTTACATCTTGTACTTTTCTGTTGGTTTGTTTCTATGAATTATGACACGTATGGTTTTAGTTTGTAAGCTAATCATATTAAAATGCATCATAAGACCTTTGTTGAACATAAACTTTAGACTGACGTTAGTGACGTAATCCAGTGAGGTTTTGTTGGTGCACCAAAAGGCAACTAAACAACTACGAACAAACATATCTTTATAAGTCACTTAGCTTTCTCTGTACTTCCTGTTCCAGGCCAGCGTTGGGATGCAGGAGTCTCTGCAGCAGCAAGTCCAGCAGGTGAACTCTCTGCTGGAGGAGGCCGAGCAGCAGAACCTGCCGCCGTCCATCGTCCAGCAGGCAAAACAGCTGCAGGTTGGAGAAAGATGTCTTACCATCAGATGTAGAAAGATGTTCCACCATCAGATGTAGAAAGATGTTCCACCATCAGACGTAGAAAGATGTTCCACCATCAGCTGAATGTATCTCCAACAACTGGCTCCTCTGTTCTCTGTTTCTAAGCCATGCTGCATTTATTTATTGATCCAGTACTTTGGATTTTCCCCTAAAATGGTGCAACATTATTTTAAACTTGTCTAAAGTCACATTAAATTGTCCAAATTGATTCAAAGTTTTCCCAAAATAACTCAAGAATTGTCCAAAATAACTTGAAATCTGTCAAAAATTACCTCAAGCTTGTTCAAAGTGACTCAAAATTAGTTCAGAATGAACAAGTTTTTTTTAAATGAGACGTGTAGAATTAAGTAAAAATCAATGAAAATTCCGATTTTAAGGTTGGATTTGGTTGATTTTCCAATCAAACTGCACCTGGAAATCTGAACATCCAACAGTTTGTTTTGTTTTTACAGTTTCTGGATCCTCTGGTGGTGATTTTTATAAATAACGATACCCAAAATCATTAAGTTAAATACAGATTTTTTTGTTGAACTCCTGTGTACAGGGTGAGCTGGAATCGGCGCTCGGTGCTGTCGGTTCCCGCTGTGAGGATCTGAGGAGCAGCCTGGACCTTCAGCAGCTGTACGAACGTCTGGTCCTCGGCCTGGAGGAGCTGCTCCGTCTGGGCGCCCAGCGCCTCCGTCAGCAGCCCGACGTGGAGCTCCGGAGCAGGGATGGCCTCCAGGAGCAGCTGGGCAGACACACGGTGGGTGCAGACAGACAGTCTGCCTTTAAAGAAATCATTCATGGTGTTATTTCATGATGCTTTTTCTCAATCAGAAGTTCTTCCAGTTCCTCGGCCACCACTTTCACATCCTGCAGCTCATCTCCAGCAGAGACGTCGCCCCCCGGAGGCAGGAGGGTGTCGTGGCGGCACTGCAGGACGAGGTGGTCCAACTGCAGCAGCAGGGCCTGGACCAAGGAGTCCGGATGCAGGAAACACTGCAGGTGAGACATTAACAGCAGCTAGTGTGCAAAGTGAAGCAATAAAATGTAATAACACAATGAAAATTTTATTTGGGGAGAGCTTTAATGACACGTTTAAAGTCTGACCACATTTTCTGCAAATTGAAGGTTGCTCCGTTGATGCCTTTAAGAAGCAACTGGCCTCAGTCCCACCTGTAAAAGTAATAATGTAGTTATTTCATATTATATCACCATCGTGGTTCTGATATTTCCAGATTCCAGACGATCTCCTCCACACAGTTATGCATATAAATCTCTATATAAAAGCTAATATGAATGTCCTGCAAGTATTTTCATATTAAATGATGTACGGTCTTAATAGCTGAGGTCGTTCTGACGAAAACGAGGCTACACCTTAAAGTGACCAAGATAAGAGCTGAGAGATAACTGTAGAGGAGGCTTTATTAACTAATGCAGCAGCTGGAGGTGATTTAAAGCCTCAGAAATGATGGGAATGATCATAAAACCATCTGACCACGGCGTCCTCTCCTTCCTCCTCAGCTGTGGTCCCAGTGGGAGCAGGACGGCTGCTGGTCCGACTCTCTGCTCTCAGACGCCGAGACTTCGTTTCCCAGGATGCACCGGTGGTGCGATTCCGAGCAGCAGGTACAGGAGGAGCTCTCGGCCTATCAGGTAACCTTCATTTTTCTAAATGCGCTCTTTCCGACCGTCTAATTCGGAGCGCTTCGCCGAGTCCCGCTCTGCTCATTTGGACCCTCCTCGTTCCACTCAGACGCTAATCGGCTCAATTAGCTGCAGCCGAACGATGTTGTTTATTCTGCAGAGGAACACGATGTTCTCCGGCCTTCTGGAGCCGAGCGAGGAGCTGCAGCTGGGTTTCATTGTTGGTTCATGAGGCCTGTTTGCAAGGCGTGTGTTTGAGCTCACAGTGAAGCTAAAACACGATTATCAAACATCCTGTTGCTGCTGTTTTACATCAGTATGGCACTGATTTAACTAAAAAACGTACAAAAAAATCACGTCAAGTCTGACGTCACAGAAGCAGAAATTAAATCCAGAGTTACTGAGATTCATCCAGAACCAGAACTGGAACGTTTGTAGTTAATCAACCTTGAATTAGAGCATCTGTGGGGATTAGAAGAAAACGTCAAACATTGCTAGAACATCACAGAACATTGTCAGAACGTTTTTTTTTCATATATATTTTGAGTTATGATGCCTTACATAAAAAATGAAACTTCAGCGGAAGAATGAGTCTAAAGAAACGTCATCAGCAAAGTGTTTTTGTAAAATACGAGACGAGTTCTTGAGCTAAATAAATGTAAATGCAACTTAAACTGCTCGAATAGAAGCAACAGTCAAATGTGATTAAAAAAAAACTTTATAAGTTCTGTAGCTTTGACCCAAAGTGAGGTTTTAATAGTGTTTTGATGGCATGATTTGCTTCACTGTTAAAAAGCTGATTTTTTGTTTTTTTGGTATCAAAAATTCTCCCGTAGGTTTATTTTCAGGGATAATTTAAGTGTTTTTCTCTTCTTTAAAATGTCTCTGGTACAGATTAGGTCAGTAGATTTTGAGTTAAGTCAGACTGAGCTGAGCTTAACCGGTTTTTGCATCATTCTTCTGATCATGAATTTGCAATTAGTCATTATATTTGCACCTGACCCAGTGCAAGACATCACTTTGCAGGTCTGCGTATTTGCTGCAGTGATTTAAAGTTCCTGTTCGTCCAACAGGATCTCCGTCGCCTCCTGGAGGAGAACAAGTCTCGCTTCGACCGGATGCTGGAAGCCGGTCAGCGGCTGCAGAGCTCAGGGTGTCGAGGAGTCGCAGAGTTTAACTGCAAACTGGAGGCTCGATGGAGAGCTTTGTGCAAGAGGCTGGAACACAAACAAACCAACTGTGAGAGGAAAAGGAAGCTGAAGATGAGGTGAGAGACAGGAAGGAGCGAAAAAACTGGATTGCACCCTTTCAGAGTAAGAGCGTGTCCAAAGTTTAGATGTCTGGATGAAGGGGAACCAAGAAGACGTCCAGTTTTCTTCCCGTGGAACACCTGCCATGACTTGGACCACTGAGAATCCACACAGGCATCGAAACTTAATAACAAAACATGTGTCGCATCTGTTGAAAAGCACTTGTCAAGAATCTGTTGAGTCTTTTTCAAACAACATTTCTTTAACTGCTCTAATCGGTTTCTAAAATATTCCTCCAATCGTCAGGTTTCTTCACGATGCCGTGGCGCTCAGTGATTGGATGTCGAAGGCCAAAGCTCTTATCGAGGGATGGAGTCAGGTGACCGCTTCAGCCAATCAGGAGACGGATGTCGAACAGCGGCAAGACCACTTCTTCCAGTCGGTGGTGAGTCAGAGATCCGTCGTTTAAACCGATTTATAGACATTTCTGACATGAATTTGCAAATATAAGCTTTAATTAAAATGATAGCTGGTTTAAGCAACCAGATTTGTTCTTGCAGAAGGTATGAATTTATTGCATTTAGCACAAAGCTTCAAGCAAATCCTGTTTCACATTGCAGATTCAGGTTCCAGATGTTTCTCCACATTGAGTTAAACAGATTTAGAGCATTTACTGTCGATGCTATCAGAAAATTATGACAATGTCAATGATTTCATATTTATTACAAGCTGGATATGTTGGTTCCACCCCGACAACCCCTGAGAACAGAACACGACTTTGTATTTCAGGCTCTGACCAAGGAGCTGGAGGTGAAATGCGACCTGAAGGTGGCACTGCTCGGTTCTGCCGCTCAGCTGCTGCAGCTGAAGGAAGCTGACGGAGAGCCGGAGGACGAAGAGCTCCAGACGGCCGTCGACTCCCGGCTCGGGCAGATAGAACTGGACTGGAACGTTCTGCAGACGGAGCTTCCTGCCGTCAGACAGGATCTGAGCAAGGTGAGGAGGTTCTCCGGGTGGACTGAGATTTACACGGAACGAACATAAACCACAGGGTTCTGCTCTGGGAGGCTGTAACGTTCTCAAAGCTGGATGTTACACTGAGAACGTTCTGACTTAGTTACCTATAACACTGTGGAACATTGTGGGAACAACATCCCCAAAATGTCCTCAGAACAGGCAGAACGTTCCCCCTTGGTAATATATCACGTTATAGGAAAGTCTTTTAAGAACGTTCTTTAATCTGAGGCATTGATAGCATCTCAGCGTTTTCTAAATGTTGCACTGAGAACGTCTGGACACATCTTATGGAAGAACGTTCTATCGGGCATCGCCTCGACAGCAAGCTCTTAAAACGTGTATACATCTAGAAAGCATCTTCTTTCCTTTGTTCTCGTGTAACACTGTTAGAATGTTTTCTAGAAGAACGTCTGTTATGTGTTCCCTCAACAACATCCTCAGAACTTCACAGGCAGAACGTTCCACCTTGTTAATATATCACCTTACAGGAGCATCTTTTAGGGGAACGTTCTGTCATCTGAGGTCTTGATAACATCTTGAAAATGTTTGTTTTAATGCTGCACTGAGAACATCCTTCTTTTGTCATTGTTGTGGAAACGTCTTCAGAAGAACGGTCCATAAATGTTCCACCTTTATTACATCGAATTACAGGAACGTTATAGAACATTCTGTAAAAACCACTCTGATGTTTGAGGCCTTAGTCACATCTGAACCTGTGTTTTTTCATTTAGTTAATTTTCAGACGTTTTTCCTTTGTTATCATGGAACATTTTGAGAATTTTTATTTATTTATTTATTTTTTTTAAACGAATGTTCAAGAACATCCCCCAAAACATCCTCAGAACATTTCAGGCAGAATGTTCCACATTTGTTAATATATCACATTACAGGTTAATTGAAAAAAAAAACTACATCTGAGGTCTCAGTAACATCTGGAAAACGTGTTTTAAATATTGGTTTGAGAACGTTTTTCCCTTTGTTATCACGGAACACAATCTGAGTTTGAACCTTGACTTTAAAACATTACATTAACCTTATAGGAACATTACTGGAAATCTTTCCTAAAAGGTTCAAAAATTGTCCGCTCAGAGTTTCTTTTTTCGTCTGACCAAAAATAGCTAGAGGAACCCGACGTTAAAACCAGGCCCGTTCTGGTGCGTCTTACGGCCAACTCTGGGCTCTTGGTCGTGTTCCTTGAGTTGCAGTTTTTGTGTTGCGGTGGAGCGTGTTGTCCTGCAGGGGGATCATGTTGCCACGTTGGTCTTTATCTGGAGGATACGAGTCAAATCAACATGAAGGTAGAACCCAACATTCCTCCAGTGAATGATCGTTTTGGTGGTTCTAATGTTAAATATCAGACTGTTCTGGTAGATAAATCGTAGCAACTGCTTGAGTTCCTTGAAGATGTTTCATCTAAGAGGCTTCATCAGCTCTGACTGACTAGTTGGGAGTTCCACGTGCTGATATCCTTAAGGAGCCATTACCACCTGAGTTTCGGTTTCAGTTGGGGGTTTGTTGCTCCTCCCCCTCGTTATGTGATTCGTTAGTGCTCCTCCTGCCACAGTGGGGTTCGTTAGGGTGAATAAATATCAGACGTTTTTCTCTAAATCCAGCCCTCAAGTGCAGCTTCAGTGTCTCTAAAATCCAGCCTCCCTGCCACCAGTTAAACTTCCCCACCGAGCAGCTCAGAGCAGCTCGAGGACTCTTCTCACCTCCATCCAAGGATTCTCTCATTTCCTCTCCGTCCCTGCCCTTCACTCGTTCATCCATCCACTCGTCTCTCCATCTCCTTCGTTCCCTCTCATCGTCCTTCTTCCTGCACCTCTTGATTGTACTTTTTCTGTCGTCCACTTCAGTTTCAGTTCAGGTTTTGTACATTCACAGCCTTGTCTCTTCTCTTCTTTCCTGTTTAAAATTTAAAATCTAATGCAGGTTCGTTAACGTCATTGAAACATAATAAAACACAGAATTCAATAAAACAGTAAAATCTGTCATTTCTAATTAATGAACTCTTGTTTGATTTCCTCTTCCTCAGCGGTGGATGGAGACGCTGAACCAGCAGGTGGCGCTGACGGAGCTCCAGACTCGACTCGATGCTGCCGAGTCGCAGCTGGAGGAACATCGCAGCAGAGCCGACCAGAACCACCACAGCGGCGCCGACCTGATGCAGCTCCTGAGATACTGCAAGGTACCGACGGCGGACGCAGACGTTGAACTTAAAGCTCCTCGATGGGAAGCTGAGGCGTTTTTATTGGAGGTTGTTGAAATGGAAGGAAAACGTTAAAACAACCCAAAACCAGGCACAGCTAGAATTATTATTTTTTAAATCCCATAAAGTTCTTGGAAAGTTCTGCAAAGTTCTGCCAATATTTCTGTTAGTTTTCATCAGAACGTTCGAAAAATGTTTAGTAATGACATTGCTAGACTGTTGTGCTTCTCAAAACTGAATGTTGCCCTGAGAACGTCCTTCTTTGTTATCGTCTAACACTGTGGAACATTGATGGAACATTTTGCAGAAGCTATCGAGTGTTCCCTCAATAACATCTCCAGAACATACAGGACAAATGTTCCGCCTTTCTAAATCTGTCACAAGAGCACAAGAGTGTCTTATAAATTAAATTTTTAAGACCAAATTCTTATAACGAAGAACGTTCTGTGGCCACGTGACAACGTTTGGAAAACATGTTTTCAATTGAGAACGTTCCTCATTTGTTATCGTAGAACATAATCTGTGTTGTGGACTCCAATAACTTCATAGGAGCACTACAGGAAACAAAAATATTCTTAAAAACATTTAATTTAAACTTTTTTTTAAACAACTACTGGGACTCGTCGGTCGTTTTAGCAGATTATTAAAAGTGTTCAGACATAAAAAAAAAAAAAAGTTTTAAAAATATCAAAACAAATATTCATCACATGATTCTAATTTATTTGACAGTGGTTTAAAAAATCAATTCTGAAATCCTTTTGATCTTGTCCCATTGAACCAGTTGTCTATTGATAAAATAAAACACTGCTCTGAGTCATTTTGATGGGAAAAAAAAAAAGGTTCTGAACATCACAAAATAGTCTTTGTCCTAAAATAAATCACATTTCTAAACTGGATCAACTATAACTTCTCTCACCTTTACGTACATATTTTACGTGTGTTCGCTTCACTTCCTGCTTCCTGTTATGTGTTTCCTGTCCTTCAAAATAAAAGCTCAACCAATTTTCCTCAAACAATCAACTTTTTAACCACAACACATTCAGGGCAGAACAATCTGTATAATCGTTTAAATTAATATGGATATTTTAGGCCTGTCTAAATGGTTTTAAAAATGCTGAAAGAGCAAAAAGCAGCTACATTTTTCATCGTATGGTTACTTGAAAACAATAAAATCTTGACACGAATCATCTTCTTTAATTTCTCAGTTTTTATGTCTGCATTTATGGCATCTCATTTTGTCAGTAGTGTCTGTAAAGAAGTGATTTTAGGACATTTTGTGTTTGATTATTCTTCATTTTCGTTCTTTATATTATAGTCAAAAGTTGATGTTTAAAGAATTATGTCACTGCTGAGGCTCAGGAAGGATTATGGATTTTTTTCCAAAGATATATTTTCAGAAATTTTACTATTCTAACAAATAATACTCAAATTAATTTCTGTTGTCAGTTTACTGGTGTACCTTTGCGTCTCGTTTCCATCAGGAGTGTCAGACGGAGTTTTCTGCTCTTCAGGCGACTCTGGACTTCGTGAATCTGCCGCTACAGAGCTGCAGTTCTGAAGATGACCAGAGGAGGCGCTACAAACACAACCGGTACTCGGAGGAACAGGGTCGACTGAACCACCGGTGGCTCGGTCTGCAGGAAAACATCAACTCTCAGGTAGAGTTAGGCCTGAAAAGTCAGTCTGGATCCTGGAAATAGTTTGACAAGTTCAAGTTCCACCAATTATTAGTTCAAATTCACCTTTAAAATGAAGCTCAATGAAGCTGCTGCTGGTGTTTGTTCAGATCACGGCGGTGCTGCAGGAGCTGAGGAGCAGAGCGGAGCAGGACGCCAGACTGCAGCACATCAGCAGCTGGATCTCAGAGCAGAACATCTGGTTGGACTCGGCTCAGAGGAGCAGCAGCTGGATGGAGCTGCAGAGGAGCGTCAACGGCTGCCAGGTCAGGGCTCACATCTGGAGCAACATCTGGATCTGAGGTCTGCAGGTTGTCATGAAAGTGAGTTTTAACGTCCCGTCTGTCGCCAGGAGCTGGAGGAGACCATCAGGCTGAAGGCTGCAGCTCTTCAGGAGCTAAAGGACAAAGTTTGGGTTGGAAACGGAGAAAGCAGCGATTCTTTGTCTCGGATAAACGAATCCATTCAGGCCTGTTCAGCTCTCAGTCTGAAGGTCAGTGACACGACATCTGGTGCCCTTTAACCAGCTGATTAATGTCCAGCAGGAAGTTTTTTCTTTTATTTTAGTTTAAATGTGAATATACAGAAATTCAACACACAGCTAAAAAAATCTGCAACAGGAGTTAATCATCATTCTGTTTCTTCCATCTTCTCGTCTTCTGCAGAACGAATCGGTCAAACAGAAGCTGATTCAGGCTCAGCAGCTCTGGGACGATGTGGAGAAGAACCAGAACCGTTTGGTGCTGAAAACAGTGAGAACGTCTCAGACTCTGGACTATTACAGCAGCGCTTCACTCTCCCTGCAGGCTCACAGACATCAGCATGAAAAACTCCAGGTGAGTTCCTCAGTTTGGATAGAAGTTATGTTAGACGTTATAATGTAGAGCGTTACTAATGACTTGACTTCTTGTTTGGATGTCGTGTCTGTGCGTAGCTTCTGCATGAGGAGACTAAAGCTACAGAGGCAGAGTGGGATGAACTGAGTCAAAGCATTCACTCGCTTAAAGAAGTCATCAGTCCTGCTGCTGCTGCCATCATCACTGAGAGGCTGGACGTACAGAGAGACAGGTGAGACTCACCTGAATACCTACAAGAAGTATTCAGACCTGTCACCAGTCAAAGCGTAATGCAACATTATGATGTGAAGCACGGTGGTGGCAGCATCATGATGTAACCTCCCACTCTGACGTTCTGTTCTCCAGCTGGACTTCGCTGTCTGGAGTTCTGACCCAGCGGCTCCAGAAGACTCTTCAGATCCTGCAGCTTTGGGAGGTTTACTCTCGGCTGGCCGGTTTGTTCTCAGAGCGACTGAAGGAGCTGCAGAGCGACGCTGCGACCGCACTGAGCGACTCACCTGGACAAGAGAACACCGTGGAGCAGGTGGCCGTGAGGATACTCAACGTCCAGGTGAGGATACACAACTCAACAGTGACACAAACAGAAAGCAGCAGTTTGTACCGTTTCTGCATGCATGTGTGGATTTATGGTGGAAATGTCTTTATTTATACGTAAAAAACCACAAAATTCTGAAACTACAATTCAAAATACAGTAAAGTTTTCTCATTTAATATCATATCTATTGTATGTAACATTACCTTTGCTCAGTCAGCACACATATAAACATAATTCATGCTTTTGTCGTCTTTTGGGTCTTTTATTTTGAAGGAATGACCTTTTTAAACGTGCATGTGGCACCTTTTTAATGCTAAATGAATTCTTTATAAATCATTTATAAACCCCTGGACTGTCTGCTCATTCAGAACAAATCACAAATATTTGTGTCTGACATGCTGAAAAGAAAATAAGCGCAGATTTTTTCAAAATAAAGTTCAATTTAAAGAAGAATAAAAGTGCACACATTCTGAATATGTAAAGGATAATAATAAAATCTACACCTATGCATGTTGCATTTTTAAGTTTTGGAGAACAAACTATTAATTTTGTGCAGATTTCTGAACCACAGTCGTTCTTTTTAAACCTTTTTATGAAGCGTTTGTTCATCTTTTTTGTTGATTTTCACATCAAAGAGTCTGTAACAGAATTTTAAACACAGACAAGGTGAAATCCTCAATTATTTCCAGTGACTGTTTTTCTCCCGAAGCTGAACAAAAAAACTCTTTTTAACAACAACGTCTGACTCCCGTAGCTGTCAGACGCTTTTATGTCTCATGTTCAGCGTTTTTAAATGTTTTCATGTCTGACAGCAGGACGTCCTGCAGCTCACACACTCACATCACAAACACTTTTTGTTGTCATATCATGTTTTCTCTCCTCACAAGCACCAAAAAATATTTAAAAAACACCTCAAATAAAGTCAGAACTCGTCCAAATGAATCCTTAAATATTCGAATTACAAATTAAACGTCATATTTTGGTTTTCTGTTGTTTGTATATTTCCTAAATACTTCATTGTTTTTGTACGTTCTTCACTTTTGAAAATCTTTCTTATGAGCCTTTTTTAGGACTTTGAACCACATTTCATGGACTTCCTCATTGAATAGAGTTTGGTAAACACATTAAAAAACACTCGAAGCTGTTTGTTTTTTTTCTAACAAATTATTATAAATTATCGTGTCGAGCTGCAACTGTTAACAGGAAATTGTCAAATATTCAATTTAACACTATTTATGATGATTAAAGTGTCATTTATTTAAAAACAAAAGAACACTAAATTCTCAGATTTTACTGTCTTAAATGTGAATATTTTCATTTTTTCGCTTCTTTTATGACGGTAAACTGAATATTTTAGTTTTGTGGACTAAAGTAAAAACACTGATCGACATTTTCACAATTTTCTGACATTTTTTTCAACCAAACAACTAATTAAAAGCACTAATATCGCACATATATCTTTATTTTATTGGTTTTATTGCTCATTTAATGAATTTTTTTGAGCTGAGTTTAGGATTTTCCCTCTAATATTTTCATTTCTTGCTATTTTTTCTGCTTCACGTCGTAAAACCTGAATACATAAACAACCTGAGGCCTTCCAGATGCAGAGAAGTCTCCCTAAACGTTATAACCTGTTGCTTTCTGCTGCAGAGCCTCCTGGGCAGAACCGACTCCCTTCAGTCGGACCTGGACGAGGTGCTGGAAGCCTCCAAGCACCTGATTGGCCGCCTGGAGCCCTCGGCTGCCGGCCTCGTCCAATCGGAGGGCCGCTTGCTGTCGCGTGGCGTCCTGCAGCTCGGTGGGAGGCTGACGGGGAAGCTGGGTCGGCTGCAGGTACCAGAGATGAATGAATGAGCACCTGTGGGCATCTGTGAGGTTAAACCGGGCTTCTTCAAACACCTAGTTGAATATTTGAGGTTTTTTTGAGGTGAAGTTGCTCCAAAGCAGCAACAGTTGGTTAGAACTTCTTTCATGTGAGAGTCTTGTTTGTTGCTGGTTAATCTGGGCAACGTGCCGCCACACTGACCTACAAATTAAGGCCCAGATGGCCACTTGCCACGTTTGTACGTCTGCAGGAGGAGCTTAAGGAGCTGCAGCAGTTCGGAGGCGAGCTGGAGTCGCTGGAGAGCAGCCTGGAGGTCTGGCAGCAGCGTCTGGAGGCGGCAGCTCCCACCGGCGACCAGGTGAGTCCATGAATGAATGAATGAACGGACAGGAGCTGCTGCTACTCAGGAGGCTTTAAGGACTCCTGCTGTTGATGGTTTAATGTGTTGATGACATGTTTTATTCAAACTATTTATGATTTTTTCCAGGAACAGGTGTCATTTTTTTATGATTTAAGCAGCTGTTGTGTCCTATTTTGTCTCGTATTGACATTATGAAGCTCAGTTTCTGTAAAATGAGCCAATCTATTTCATTACAAGCTCTGATTTGTAGTTGGAAATATTTTTTAAAAACTATTTACAATTTTTCCAGAAACAGGTGTCATTTTTAAAAAATACTTTAAGCAGCTTTCTTGTCTTATTTTGTCCCATATTGACAGTCTAAGGCTTAATTTCTTTAGACGTTGCCAAAATATTTTCATCACAAGCTCTAACTTGTAGCTTGAAATGTTATCTTTAACCTATTTCTGATTTTTTTTTTGGAAACCAGTGTCTTTTCCATTAATTAAACAGTTGTTGTGTCCTCTTTTTTCCCTTAATTTCTTTCAAATTAGCCAAAACAGTTTAATTACGAGGTCTAATTGTAGCTGGACATGATTCTTTAAATTAGTCATGATTTTTCTTGAAACAAGTGTCAGTTTTTTCTTGATCTAAGCAGCTTTTGTGTCTCTTTTCTCTCATGTTGATGTTCAAAATCTTAATTTCTTTCAGAGCTGCCAAAAGTAAATTAATTTCAAAGTGTAATTTGTACTGTAATTTACTCGTTTTCACAGAAGCTGAAATAATCACAACTTTTTGCAGAATTAGTGTCAGTTTGTTGTTAAACTAATCTAAAAATAGCGAGTTCAAGGCTCCAGGTTATTCCTGTAAACCTGCAGCTGCTGTTGTGGGACTAAAGCAGAACCTGAATGAGGCCAGAACACGGCTGTGGCGTGTAATCTGCCGTCATGTGAGTCACGCTGCCTCCATATGTTGCAGTCTGAACTCCTGCAGCTCAGCGGCCTGTCCGCTGACCTGGACGTCCTGAACGAACGCAGCCGCAGCCTGACGCTGGGCGACGCTGCAGCTCGCCGCCTGCAGCGTCTCGACCGCCGCTGGGCCGACGCTGCCGCCAGAGCCGAGGAGGCCTGCAGGTCAGTGAAGGGGCAGGAAGACGTCTCTCTGCTACAGAAAGTGTTGTTTAATAGTCAGATAGGTGTAATGTCGTTATTTTCCACCTTCAGAGGAATCTGTGCAACGTCTGATTATTATACAATAACCACATATTGAAGAATCAGAACTTAGAAATATAGATTTGTTTTATTTTTCAGTTTTTAACCAATGTTTCCTACGTGTTTCCTCTCTGCTGCTGTAAATGTCCCACTGTGGGATTAATTAAGGGTTCTCTTGTTTCATGATGAAGAAATTAAAAAGTGAGGAAACCCAAAATATCACAAAACTAGAAATTCTACTGATGTTAGAGCAGCAGCTGATGAAACGTCAACCGAAGGCTGTGTTTTAGTAGAAACTTTCTGGGGACACTACACGTCCATTGATTGGGAATTGTGCACTTTCTTTCTTTTTCAGGGGTCAATATTTATTCATTATTGTCATGTTGAAGAAGGTTCAAGTCATTTTGGAAGAGTTTACGGGATTTTTTTCGATGAGTTTCAATTTTTTTTTTGACAAATTTGTGCAATTTTTGGACGATTTTTTTGTGATTTTTCGCAAGTTACGTGTCAAAATATCTGAAAATTGGAACCTTGTCTCGCCAAACTTGTGACACATCAGATTCTACGGACCTTTCAGGGGTCATAATACCTCCATCGATTGGAAATTCTGCACTTTCTTTCATTATTAAGGGTCAATATTTATTCAGTATTGTCATTTTGAACAATTATGAGTCAGTTTGGAAGATTTTATGTGATTTTTGGATAAGTTTCCCCTTTTTTGGGACAAATTTGTGTGATTTTTGGATTAATTTTTGATGATTTTGGACGAGTTTTAAGCCAAAATATCTAAAAAATGGAACCTTGTCTTGCCAGACTTCTCACACATCAGATTCTACTGACGTTAGAGCCTCAACAGTTGGTCAAGTGTCGACCAAAGGATGGATTTTAGCAGAAATATGGATCCATCCATAGATATACACTGACAGGAACTACATGGGGACACAACACCACCATCAGTTGGAAATTTGGGCCAATATTTATTCATTGTTGTCATTTTAAACAATTTTAAATAATTTTGGAAGAGTTTATGTGATTTTTGGACAAATTTTTAATGATTTTGGCGAGTTTCAAGTCAAAATATCTTAAAACTGGAGTCTTGTCTTGTCATATTTACCACACATCAGGTTCTACTGATGTTAGAGCCTCAATAGTTGGTGAAATGTCAACCAAAGACTGGATTTCAGTTGGAAACATCCATATTTAAACAGTTTCAGGAACTTTCTGGGGACACAGCATCACCCTCAATTTAAAATTTTGCACTGTTTTTAATTTTAAACGGCCAAACCATTAAAATCTTGTCCTCTGCTGGAACAATGCGACTATTCTGTCCATGTTCTGACCAAGTTTCAAGTCTGTGGGAGTTAAATTTCTGGAGATATTGAGGTAAAGCATGTAAACTGTAAACGTGAAATTTTCAAAATTAAGTCAGAATATATATACAGAACTCAGCTTTGGGTCCCAAATGAGAAACATATTTCCTGAATTCTGTCTGATTTGACTCCGACTGACCGATGAAACAGGGAACGCTTCATCAAAACCAGCACAGACTTCCTCTTTAAAGTGGGATTAGAGGATTTCTAAAGTTCAGAACTGTTGTTTCGTGTCGCAGTGAGCTGCAGACGGAGGCGCTGAGGCTGCAGAGGTTCGAGCAGAAGTGTGAGAGCTGGATGTCGTTCCTCCAGAGGATGGAGGACAGTCTGACGGTGGATGTGGCCGGTTCCTACGGCGGCCTCAGGCAGCAGCTCTGCACCCACAAGGTAAAGAAACGTCATGAACGCTGAGGAGAAGCTGTCAAACACACAGATGTATAACCCAACGTGTCCTGGTTCTGTAGAGGTTTCAGGCCGAGCTGTCCATCGGCCACCAGATCCTTCATTCAGTCATCAGCGAAGCTCTTCACCTGCTGCAGAAGGGAGAAGTGGAGGACAGGTAGGAAGAGCTTCATCCAGTCGAGAAATATGACCGAGATATTCATGTTTAAATCCTAAAAACTTTGGGTTTCATCCAGCGGTCTTTCTAGAGCAACAAGCAGGTCAGTTTTAAAAACAGAACTTACTGAGTTTCTATCAAAGCCCTCTGAAGCTTTACATGTCAGATCAGTTTACACCTATATGACCCTAGAAACAAAGTTTTTGATTCTGTAAATCAGAAAAAAAGAAGAAGCAAAGTTGAATTTCTTTCATTATTATTGTTTACTGAAGGTGACATTGGGCTGTTGCAGGTCATGTTTAAAAAAAAAACGAACGTATGATTTTGTTGGCGAAGACTTCCTTAAACTCCCCTAATTATTGATCACTTAGCTTCAAGTTCTCTTCAGTGTTTAGTACTTGTTCTTGGACTTGAATCCCGGATGTGTTCGTGCCTCCAGGAGCGACTTCATCCTGAAGCTGGCCCAGCTGCGGGAGCACTGGCAGGGCGCTGTGCAACGGGCCGACCAGCGGCGCTCCCTGGTGGAGGGTTTGGTGAAGCACTGGCACCTGTACAGCCGCAGCCTGAGAAAGCTGCAGAGGTTCCTGTCGGACACACAGAACCTCCTTCCTCCGGCCGGACCGGCCCGCTGCAGCCTGCAGCAGCTGCGACGGTCGCTGCAGGACCTCCAGGTGGGAACGTTGGGAATTTTTAATTTTCTAAGTGGACATCCGAGTAGTTCTGATGATGTTGCTCTGCAGCAGCATGACACTGACTTAAAGGTTCTCTGAGCAACATTCAGAACCGTCACACACTGGTAGAGCAGCAGGATCTCAGCCAAGACAAATGGGAAAATGTTCCCCACCGCTAACATGCTGACATCCACCAACATCCACCAACAGCTACCAACATCTACCAACATCTACCAACACCTACCAACATGCTCCAACATCAGCCAACATCCACCAACATCCACCAACATCCACCAACATCCACCAACATCCACCAACATCTACCAACATCTACCAACATCCACCAACATGTTCCAAACATCCACTAACATGTTCTAACATCCACCACCTTGTACAAACATCCTCCAACATCCACCAACATCCACGACATCTACCAACATCCACTGTTATTCCCCGGTCTAGGGGAAGCTTTGGCATAACACCACCAGTCTTTCCACTCCAAAGAAGACAAACCGAGTCTCAGAAATGAGCAGTTTCTTTATTTTTTTCAGTAAAGAGGGAGACGTGCCAAAATAGCAAAGGACACTCTAAATTAACCCTGACTTCCCTGTCGAAAAGAAAAAGTAAATAAAAGACAATAATCTTACCTATCTACCTGAGGAACAAAAACAGGAGAAAAGGGTTTAAAAGAAAAAGGCCTCTCCCTCCTACTTCTGCTCTCTATTTGCAATATTTACAAAGTTTGACCAAGTTTACAAAAGACACAGAATCTATAGCACACGGCTACGGCTACAAACAAATTAATGCTGCTGCTGCATCCTCCTGCAGTATGGACACGATGGCATGCTGGCATTCTCTGAAGTGGCAAGGCTGGAGGTGAGGAGACCGAGTGCAGCAGTCACCACCTG